>NW_025780059.1:22500-53715 GCF_021130785.1 Homalodisca vitripennis | reverse complement strand
AATTAACAGTGAAAGCATAATAATATTCCAAAGCTTCATACCCCATCAACCAAGCCAAACTCCTTTATATTTATAATAAGCTAGAATCAAGTGACACTAAATGTTGCTAATCTTTTCATTGAGCAAACTAATTGAACCACTTAAAGTCATTATATGTTATTGCGTTTAAATTGTGTTAATTTCAACAAAACTTTTTTGAACTTTAGAACACATTAGAACGTTTCTTACTTCATATCACCATTTCATTTAAACTTATTTTATTCAGATGGTTTATTAAACGCTAGTTTAAAGTTTTCAAGTTGGAAATTTTGCTACGCGTAATCTAAATGTATACTTAATTTTAATGCAACTTTAAAAAACTTTGACAGATTAGGTTATACACAATAAAATAACAATTTCAGTTCACAATTTCTTAACCTACAAGTTAAAGTAATTTCCGAGTGAAGTTACGATTACATTTCCCATCTTATGCCTTAGTTATATACAAATAAATACACCTAACCTATACAGAAATCGTATAGTGTTTGTATTTATTATTTGAAAACATAAAAAAGTTAGATGGAATATATATATATATAATATATATATATATATATATATATAATATAAATATAAATATATATATATATATACATATATATATATATAAATTTGTAGAATATATATATATATATACAACTTTTCTACAAATGTTCAAACATGTGTTCCTATTACAACTTTTAATATTTATTCAGGCATGTCACCTATCTTTTGAAATTAAACCTACTTAAGTTATAAAGCACTATGGGTAAACACGATAAAAAACTATTGGAATAGCATGAAGAGATTATGTGGGACAAGAAATTGTTTTAGAACTGCAATTTATGTACGGGAAAATAAAAATTATAAAATAATATCAATTAATATTACAGTAATATGATGTTTTACCTGATTAAAAAAACTTCTAATTTAAAGGTTTGTTTTTTTTATTAAATAACTGGGTATTTTACGGATTTGTATAAATTAAATAATACCCAAAATAACAACATACAGCATTTTTAATTCATCAAATATAACAAAACAATTGTTTTTAAAGCGACATGGGATAATGTTTGGTAAAAATAACCTTAAAAACTTCTGTTATGTCCCTGTAATAAAAAATATTCACACAGAAAGATTTAAAATGTCAACCGGTAAAGTCTAACATCTAAAAAACTTAGAGAGGAACCCATGTGTTATATAGAGTTATAGCTCTCGATTTAATTGAATTAGCTTTCAAAACTGTTTACAATTCAAAAAACAAGAACTGTCAAATAATTTTAAATTTTACAGACTGCTATTTTTAAATTCAAGTTGTCTTTGCATTTTTGAATTATTTAAAACTTAATATCAACAGTGATAAGACTAACACCCTCTCAACTTCACGTAACTGTATTGAAGGTCAGTTTGATTATGGTGCTACGCTGTTTGATTAATCTACAAATGGTTAATTTTGGCTACATCGGAAAATGGATTTGGGGGGTGAAAAGTGGCAGAGAACCACTTCATTTGATGTGAGCAACATGATTGAGAGCTTTTCAGCCTTTTAGTGGCATAAAATAGCAGTTGTATTTTGACAATTCTGCAATGGTTGGTAGTTGGAGCAAATACAAATATATACCATTTGAGAAAACTATTTTAAAAGGTTAGGTTATCGATCTTTCATTTATGGAAATCGTATATATAGACTAAAACAAAAAACATTTTGTAGTACTTTTCTATTTTGGAGTTGGGCTATTTAACTCTTTTCGCGACTCAAACACCAGATGACGGTATTTACTTCTTTACCAACTTCAGTTTTCAGGCGGGTGAGTATTTGGTAGATTATATATTGCAGTTATCTTCAGAGCACACCTTCCAAAAGTTATGTTATCATAACAGCGTCCATCCACCTTTCAAAAAATATACAGACTTTTGCCAATAATGGAAGCACGCTTAAAAAATAACTTCGAATAGGGCAAATTCTATGATAACCATATATGTTGGATAAGTTCACGAGCCAAATTTGTTATAAAAATCAAAAGGGCTTATCATTCAACTTTGTCTAAAATGTTTGGTAGTTCGTTATACATTCATGTTTGTCCCTATACTCATTAATAAAACATAATTTGTACAAAATTAGAATTAAAGAATCAAAAAGTAACTGCAATAGAGCAAAAGAATTTTTTCTAATTTACTTTGTACTTTTAAAGTAATATTGTACATTTCTTGGTACTTAATAACTCAATTTCAATCCACACACTTATGTACAACATGTTAACTATTAGTACTTTATAGCATGTAAGAAGTATTCAAACATATACTTTCAACTGTGATTTTACTACGGTTTTCTAGATACGTATGGAGAAACTGCACATCAAGGCAGACATGTGTAGTTTAAATATAATATGATATAGTATATGGATGGATGACGTATGTTTTCTTATATAGCTTTTTATAGTTTACAAATGAAATAATCAACACGTGGTCAATGTGTTTATGAACGCGAAAGGTTTTTAAACATAGGCTATAGGATAGCCACAAACGCAGTCGTGTGGTTTGCTGTCGTCAGTATACTCTCATCAATGTATCAGAATTTCCGGTACATCATAACAGGTATTGCTGGAGATAAAGTATGCTTTCTGTGTTCCTATCATTGTAAGTTGATATACATATTTATTTCTCACTAGTCATAATGAATTAGTTAAATTTCTTTGGTATTTTGTAGAAGAATATATATCTTGAGACTTACGAATTGTTCTGGGACGTACGCAGAAACAGCATACCACGGATTCTGCCAAGACCGATCACAAACAGTGAAGACAAGCGGTTTTTTTTGCGGTCGAAGAAAGAATGATGATCTACATCATCGTCCTTTGCGCAGCACGGTGGAAGCATAAAAAATCGAGCTCCGTGAGGAACAGCGGAATTATTACAATGAGTGACAGGTAAGAATACTTAATTTAGTGTCTTGTAAAATCTATTTATATTTATATCACATTAGCCATTTCTCTCTCTCTCTCTCTCTCTCTCTCTCTCTCTCCTCTCTCTCTCTCTCTCTCTCTCTTTCTCTCCCTCCCTCGCTCTCTCTCTCACACTCACATTTATCATTTGAGATCACAAAAACTATATATTTCATACTTAAGTGTAGTTTCTCTAACGGTTTTAAATATTTGTGTAAAAAAACCAGCACTCATACAGTGGTTTTTCGGCTAGTAGACTGTTTGGTGAGTTGTAACATGTCCAGTTCCGGTTTTACCAACTTTTCCATTATTTGAATCATTCAGACCGAAATGTATGCCGAGCGTGGGAGAAAGGTCGGGGTAGCGAGTGGGTCTTATTGCTTATCCAATATGTGTTACCTCACTGAACACACACATGTGAGAGTTGGCAGATATTACTCACCAGCGGTTCTGCTAGGTAGTTCACATCCTAATAAACTGCAAATGTGTGTATCAGGCCGTCCCCTCGTAAGGCGCTTACATGTTCTGAGAAATGTAACGTTTATGGTATAAGCTTCCATTTGTTAAACATTATATTTATTTTTAGAACACAGAATGCCATCTGTGTAGGTTACAAAAAAACAAATTAATATAATGATGGCAACATTATGTTTTTGATTGTAATTATGTTGAATTCACACATGATATTTTATATTTCATAAATGTCTGTGAAATACACTATATAGAATTATGGCTTTACTATAGGAGTTGCAGGAGTTACAGGCTACAATTTTCACAACCGTTGCTGAAACAGATGTGAAATAATTCAGATGATCAATAGTCAATATGGCAGCCAAAATGCTCTACTATAATTATCTGACACCTACAACTAACCGCTTCCCATGTTCCCAGACTTGGAGCTTGTCCTTCTACGCTAACAAGCAGTGATTCAGTCCTTTCACTAATTGTTCTTCAATTAAAATGGTTCATGACTACTACCTGTAGGGAAAGAACTATTTTTATTGTAAACAAAAAATACAAAATAAGTTGTAAATGTACAATACAGGGTATGCCATAACACTCTGGACAATAGTATACCACTTTTATTGCTCACGTAAAGACAGTTATATTTCACCATAGGAACACATACAAATAGTCAAATGGGAAACTTTGCATTGGAGACCCATGTTTATATGGTGAAATATGTTTGGCTTGATTTGAGTGATAACGTGGTAAAACTTTGTCCAGAGAGTTACTGGACACCCTATATACAAAGAAATGTGTAAAAAATTGGAAAATATATGACTCGTATTATGAGGTAGGTAAAAGATAAAACTCTACTACTTCCTTTAAAAAATTAAAAACTGCCTACTCCATTAATAATTTAAGTTGTACTTTGATCTCTGAAATTCCATGCAAAGTTTAATAATAAATTATGAAATCTCGATTCAATGTATAAGTAAATTAAGAAGTTTAATAGTGCGAAATTTATGGATAACATTTCTGTGAGTCTTTAATTAAATAAATTACAAAATAAAGATGAGAAAGTTTAAACAATATTAGCAATAATAAAATTTGAAATACTGACTATTGTTTATTGTTACAACATATGTGTAGCTTACGGATACAAAGAGGAATACTGTAGGATTTTAGTATTTTCCAGTGGTCATAAAATGCAATGAAAGAGCCAACCGTAAATCCATGGTAGTAATAAATCCTACTGGAAACGAGCGATACTAATCATCGCATTACGCATCGTGGGACGCCCTCTCTCGCTCTCCCTCTCACTGTACGCCGCGACTGTCGCGACGTCGCCTGTTCCCTCATACACGTTCCCTTGTACATTCCCTTTATACTGTCAGGATTTACAAAACACTTAAGTTACAAATTTATATATATATATCCTCCATTAAAGACACAATTTTGTCAGGTTTAAAAATTTTTTTATATGATCTTTTATATCCTAGGATTTTCAATAAGTAAATTTAAAATTCTTATGAAATTCAATTTGAACATTAAATACATAAAACGTTCAGAATATACTGACAGGGGAAAAAGATTGCCTGACTGTAATCTAATAAAATCTGGAATAAATCTTTTACGATTTTTTCTAATGGACTAATGGAGAAACGAGGCTGCTTCCTATCACATTTCTTTATTGTTTTTAGATATAAATTGAATTTGAGGCTAGTTTTGGCCATGAACGCTCCTATAGAAACTGTTTCGATGGGTCAGTAAACAATTGTGAATAAATGAAAGTTGCCGGTAAATACAGTAATTTCACACTTTTAATTATCATAGCTACTCTATTATTGATCAAATATCCATATAAAACAGATTTAAATCAAAACAGATTTTTATAAAGTTTTGCTTTAATTAGATGAGTTACTCCTGTTCACATCTTTGGCTAATGTTTTTTCTTTTACGAAAAAAGACATAATGGCAACATTGTAAAGTAATCTAAAGGTGTCTTATTTTACAAAGCGAACCTGGGGGATAAGAAGCCCTCTCTAACACTTAGCCTAGGGACCAACGGCTTAGAGGTGACTTCCGAACCACCACCAATAATCTGGCATGCGGGCTGCTTGCTAGGACAGTATCTTTTAGAGGCCACACATCCAAGCAGCAGCCACGCTCGACGTTGATTGATCTGTTTATCTTGCGATAAACAGTTGTACCCATTAAACTGAGCAATCGGCCACTTTTCTGGGCTTTGAAAAAGAAAATTTCAGTATATTTTGTGGCAAGGAAAGTTTTGTATTGAGATTTCAGTGCAGCTAAATTATAGTCGAATGTCTCAAGAAAATCCCTCCGACAGACGCAGTATTTACTGATAGGATAAGACGTTTTAATGAGACAAGCTTATTGCATTAAAACGGGTAACATAATGCTAAGTTTCAATGTACACCAGAGTTAATTATTTAAGAAATAACTGCAGTGTTACTTTTCCTTACAGTTTCAGATACCTTATTCTTGACACTTAATTAACTTACATCCGATGTATTTTCAGTTTTCCAATACTTATATATTTTTTTATTCAAATAATAAAGCATAAATACGCTAGACTTGTGTACATAAGATAGTATCACCTAGTTGATTGAAAAACATTTCTCTTCTGTTTGCCTAGGGACTAGAACACTTTATGTCTGTCCCCAACACATCTCGACATATAACGAGGTAAAGTCCTTGAAATGTTTATGTTACCTCAGCGATGTCTCTTATACTTGGTGTAGGAATATCATTCTAATATTACCTACCGCCACGGATTTTAAAACTAGAATCTCTCGCCAAGCTAGCGGGAATTAAACGGTATGTAATTATTTTTGGCTATTGTTTTCAACTATTTTTATAAAAAAAGCCAGGAGGCATTGTTAAACACCCATAGAGTGTTCCACATGAATAGGAGTTTTAAGTTACATTTTAATGGATTATATCGTCATCCCAGATTAGTGCAGTTGTTGAATGAGTTCAAATCCAAAGAAATATACCATTCGATACAAGAATTGTTTCTCAACCAGAGATGATACGAGTTTTAATATTAAGGAAATACAGTAAAAAACGATATTTCTAAAAATAATACTGTTAGCAGTCAGCACATTTCAGCTCACTCTGGGCTTAAGAGATTTCCATACATTTGGATTCGATGATCGTGAGAAGAATGGACCAGAATATTCTGTGTAATGTATAAAATTAAAGTAATGTGTCCAGGGCAATTAAAATACAATTAAGGGGGGTGGGAGTTCTTGGGATGTAAGTCGTTTATGTAGCAGTTTTATAGCAGTTTAATATTGGCTGAGCGTTAGCGAAGATTGAGATTCGAGAGGCTAAAGAAATTTTATTTCTCTCTGTTTTTATATTGACTTGGTCTGGAAATTTGTTTAGTTTTCACACTGATATTTTTTAGGGAAAAAACATGTTAATGCATCATATGGAAAAAATATTTAAAGAAATATCCAAGTCTAACCATGGAATTTTTGGCGGGTGTTCGTTGAAGCCTGTAAACTAAACAGGCTGACCCAATTTCTCTTTCGTTTGCCGGGTGATTAACGAAGCTATATCCTGTACGACCGCCATTCTATCCGTTACTATTGAAATTTTGTAATAAGCACATTACCACTTTCGAACTTTTAACAGTAATATATTTCTAAGCGATACAATAATATTATGAGGTGAAGATATTTTTACACCTACAGAGAAACTATTAGAAACATTAAAATAAATTGAAATAGGACAGGATTTAGTTGTACTACATTAAACCCATGGAGGTTAAATGAAGTAGAGTTCAATCAGTTGTGGGATAATTGATACCAATAATTCGCCCCATTTGTATACTTGGTATATTTTAGGCCAATCTTTTATAGTTTAAATTTTGTTGTTCATTAGCACAATTTTATACTTAGTTGCAGTCTTTGCCTGCAGTAGTTGAGCTTTAGTGGAGCTTAACACTATGTTGAACATTAGCGAACATGATTACATTTCCATTATGGATAAACTGGAATGGTAACGTTTGAAAATCAAAACATAAATAAATGTGTAAACATATAGCATTCATTTGGTATTTTAATATGTGGTGTTTTATGGATTAATTGGCACGACATTCGTTACAATCTATCGGGTTGTTTCCTACTAAGCCGGTTCAATACCTATATCTCCCCGGCTCATGTGTGTTTTATATAGTGTATGTGTGTGTGTGGTTTATTGGCTGCAGAGGCCACTGACCATTTGAAGGCGTTTGGCCTTTCCGGTAGAGTGGCAAAGACTCCGAGCCGTGGTGTACAAGTTAGGAGTAGCTCCAAGTTAAAATTTTTGTTTAACTAAGTGTTTTATTTAGTTTTGCTTAGCTGTTCTCCTTCTAACATGTGCGGCTAAGTTTACGGCCCCTCACTGATGACTAAGTTTTGCTTTATTTTAAATTTTAGTGATTATTTTTTATTTTTCATACTGTGAAGGTTAAGAGCACATGGTTTTCCAAATTGTAGTTTTGCCTTTTATTAAATTTTAGTACTTCTGGCTGTTAACTAATTTTTAAAATTGGCTTTCAAATTAATTCTCTTACACTTTTATTAGTTTTCACCCTTTCTATTCGGCCTAAATTTAATTTTCTGTCTCTCAGTGAGGACCAGTCCTAGGCTATATGTTACAGTTTCATTTTTATTCTGCAGCCAATATTGTTTTGTTATGTGTCACTTGTTATGTAGTTTTTGTAAACAAACCCAGAGAGACTGCTGAAGGTTCATTTTACTAAATTTTTTAAGCCTTTTCTGAGAGATGTAACGTTCTTCGGGTCTTTTAGCCCATAACTCCCCCTTATAGCCTAATTGGTTAATTTAAGGCCTTCTGCCATCAAATTTTAAATTTTAGATTCCTGTTTAATAGGCTGCTACTTATGGCCATCAGTTTTTTTTCTAATAATTTTAATTTTTTTTTACCAAGAGTAAAACGCTTAAATTTTTGTTCTGTGACAGAGGGGATTTTCATACTAACTTTCTTTGGGGTTGTTGTTTTGAGTTGGGAATTTTTATTTTAAGTGCAGGATGCCCTTCCCCTGCTTTTCACCAATTTTGAGCCAATTCTGTCAATAATGCCTGTTTTAAAAAATGTTTTAAACCAAATTGTTACGTATGGTAGGCTACTGCGTATACCTCAAATAAATTTCTTTATAACTTATTGTTTTAGTCTTTTAAATGGAATATCTTGTTTATTTATTGTTTTCTAATGTTACCAGCTTCTATATTAAGGTTTATTTTAATTTTTATCAGTAATTGATTGGTCTGTGATATTTTGAAATTTTGGTAATTTAAACTTAACTTAAAATTCTTGATAGATAACATTTGGCAACTTTACTTTTTATTAAAATCTATATTGTTTGGCAACTATTTTTAATTATTATTAAACTTTAAAAGGGTACTAGGCTGAAACCTGGTTTCAGGGTCCAGGAGATGAATTGATTTTCTGCTGTCATCTCTCCATCATGCGTGGTCGCAGAGAACCTTCGATTTTGCGCTCTGCTGAAGGACGGCCACCATGATGGACATTTCTACTAGTCAACATCTGTGATACCCTGCTCATATTCTTTATTTATTTGTTATTGTTATTGTTGCCATTTATATAGTTTATATTTTGTTATTTAATTTTAAGTTAGTTTTAGATATTATTTAGTTATTTCTTGGATTTCATTAGGAGCCCGCCCTTAGCCGAAGGATACCGGGTGGAATTGGCATTTCTTGTTTCAAATTATGGCGTTTCTAATTTTTGTATGCAGGTGCACCTGATAAGGATTGTTTGAGGTATATACTACTGCAGGCAATTTTTTTTTTATTTTTTTTTTATTTATAGTATATATACTTATATATTTATATTGACTAGATAGGCCTATATTGTGTCTTAGTAAATGAACTGAGTATGCTGACCACGGTGTTCTTTTTTTTTACCTAGTTTAGTTTTGATCCGGCAATTCCCGTTTCGCCACCCATGGGCGCGCGCTTCCCTGATGGTTTGCTCCTGTGGGTGTGTGCGAGCGGCGATTTACGGTTTTCACTACTTTATTGTATAAGTTTACGCAAAAAGATAAGGTTCAATGGTAGTGCATACACTTATTACAGGATAAAAGTACATCACAACAGTCGTACCAGTGTCATAACAGGCTACGCTAAGGTTGCATGCACAATTTAAAATCTTTAGTAATTTAATTCCTGAGATATACAGAAAGATAATCATAAAAAAAGATGACATTTAAATGACTTACTATGAGCTCATACCTTATAAATGAAGTTTCATGCAAACTTAAAGTAAATCTTATTCGAGATGTTTTGCAACATTTACATTTTTTTTATTAAATCAGATTCCATATCTATGAGTATTTAAATAATAAAAGGCTAAACACCACGTCGCTATACAACAATATTTGGATGTTTAAATCTCTTTCAATGGGTAGATCGAGATTGATTTAACATTTATGTATTCTACTATTTTATCGTTTCCATCATGGTAACTGTAAGAAAAAATAAATTTCAAGTAAGATAGTTCGCCAACGATCACCCAAATCCCTTAATGTGAGTTGCACTATCATTCATTTCACTGTTCGTCATATTGAAATGAAGCTTCCTGTAAAATTTTTTCAGTCTTAATATTAGTTTGATTTTGAGATATTGTGCGGACAGTAAGACAGGCAGACAGATGTACAAACAAGAAGTCTGTCAAATCTGTCTAGCTCCAATCGCTAAGGCTTAGTCAATAAATAAATAATTCTTCTGTAATAGTGGTTTAATTTGGGAGGTAAATTTGAAGCCTGTATTGGATTATACGAATAATCATAAAGCTTAACTTGCCTCCACTGACTCATTACAAATTAAAGTTCCCATGGTTCTAAAATTATTCTTTTTACAATATAAACAGGAATATCTCCTGCGATATAAAGCAAGTTATTAAATATTTCCCATGATTACTAAAGTACTAATTCTAAAACTAAGGGCGGTTATAGATAAGGGTGCGTTCACAAAGAAAGCTGGTTACAAGCGTTTGTTGGCAAGCGCTTGCAAGCTCCAACCGGCCGGCGGCGGCGTGAGAAAAGTAAACATATGCGTTCACAGACAAAGCCTGTCCCGGCTAGCAAGCGCTTGCTGCAAGTTCTGATAAGTACGCAAGAACGTTTTGTACTTGTTTTCCGGCTCTTGTTGACCAAACCAGTCAGTCACAAATAAATGTGCTGTATGGCTGTCGATGAACTGACATCTCAAGTCTTTAGAATAAGGGCTATTTGGGACAAACGCTTAAATAAAATATAAAATAACTATTCGTTCTTCGGTATGGATACGTTGCATATGCCAATTTCCCCTAAACTTTACTAAAAACGCTTTAAAGTTTCTTGAGGATGTAACTTAACATGATAACTCCATTCTCATATAAGAGAAAAACCTTACTTTGTCAAATTTCAATTGAGTAAATAGATGGTGGATTTCCCCAAACCTAACTCTTCCGCGGTTAATTGCATGAACACTGACTTTCCTTCTACGAATTTTTAACTCGACCTTTTCAAGTAAAAATAACTCTTCATCTCTTGATGACGACATCGTCTCAACGAGAGGTGAGAAAACACTAAGCTTGAAATGCAAGCGTTTGTTGTGTACACACAACAAAATTCTCAAGCTCTTGGAGCAAGCGATGATACTAAGTACATGTAACCAGCTTTCTTGGTGAACGCACCCTAACGAGATAATTCCAATGTCAGCATTTTAAACTTTCCACAAAACTGGCTCAGTGGCCCATGGTAATGTAACTTTGTGTTTCAAATACTGCCTCTCTTTTAAAACCAACAAATTATCTTTTTCGCCGAATATGAATGTAGAATGTTTGGCGTATAGATGATCTTAAGTCCGTGATTAAAATACAACAGTTATTTATTGAAAAGAGTTTCTTTTCTTGTTTATAAACGTATATAATATGTATTTGAAATAATGCTTTGGTTAAGGGTTTTCTTCAGTATTTAATCTCAAGGCTTGTACAATGTTCTGACTACATTTTGTGTAAATCAATGAAAAGCTGATAAATAAAAAAAATATTATAAACAGAATACTGTAAAGATTTTCCATTAACGAGGGACTTCATCAATTGTAAACTAAATATAAAAAAGCTTGTAGAATTAGGAAATTTAAATTTACGTGGATTACATTATATTTTATTATAACTTAGAAAAAGGGTATATTCTAAGGTATAATGTACTAAAATTACACCAGAAATAGAGAACGTGTTGTTTAATGATCTATCAAGTGACTAACATTGCGTCCAAAAACCTGCAGTAGAGTAATACGTTTTCCATTATAATATGTGAACTTTTGAAATTTAATTTAAATCTAATAAACATTAAAGCGGAGTATATTTACTTATCAGTAAATTCATAATTATTGTTTTATCTTGATAAGCAAATTTTAAAACTATTTCATTATCAATGCTTCTTATGTTGTAGTAAATAAAATCCTAGTGTGTCAATTCTATGGTTAAGAATGTAAAAGGTTTTTTTGTACAAAAAGAAAACTTTAACCACTTTAACCAGAAATTGAATTTTATACGAGCAATAACTAATGTGTTCAGTGTAATAAGTCAGTGTATATTAGTGTGTAAATGCATTGCAGTTGATATGTTTTTTTTTTATTCCTACTTTGGCTCCACACTCGTCACAGAGTTGATATTATCACAGGAACTACCTTGAACACCATTAAATAATGCAGGCTTCCAAAATGATCGTGGGCGATTAAATAAACAATAGAAAGCCACACACTTAAGCGTCTAACATGGAGAACTCTGTATGTCAAAGGCCGAAGACCTAAGTTACCTAAATTACAATATTCAACAAACACTTTGAAATCGCCAAAGTTTATCACACATTTAGTGGTTACTTTGAACTTCTAAATATGTCTCCAAAGCTACAACCTACAAAGTCAAAACAGTCAAACAGGTTTACGAAATCTCACTTATGAAATCATTTATGTTTCACAAAGATACAATTCAAGTAAAAGAACTTTAACATTTAAGAAATATCGGGTAGGTAGTGGGCTAATGAAACCGGAAGCTTAAAGGGAAGGGGACAAGTTGGAAAAAGTACAAATTAGCCGTATAGGATTATAAAAAAGTTACATGATAAAGATTTTAATAAAAAAAATAAATAAGAAATGAATGTCCAATTATTAATAAAACTAAGATATTCACTTTCATAGAATAGTAGTATATACAATAAACACTTCAATAATTTCACATGAATAATCCATTTTGCAGTCCTTAACGTGCTGTTTGCAGCATTGTTAAATATTGGTTAATTGCTAATTTTAGTTCAATTAACTTAGAATACTTAAAGCTGGAGGAAACAATATCACTTTTAATAAACTAGAGTTTACAACCAATTATAATGAGTGCGTATTATATACGTGACGTCTACTTAATTATAACTACCAGTTTACTTTGTATCTGTGTTATTAAAGATATTAAGTATAATAATCACTGTGCTTCCTTAAAAGACATTATACGAGTATAGAAGTTAAAATTTCAAGATATAACTACAAAAATGGATTCATGGAGAGATTATTCCGTGAATGAATTTTAATATTTACTTTTAGCTTTTTAGCTTATTGTGTTTAATAAACAGTTTTCATGACGCAGCACTGCACTTATATTTACTTTTGCGAAAAGCATAATAATTTCAAATTCAAGTACCATTTGAATAAGAAATATTAAATGTTACAAAATTATATTATGCTATCCGATTATTACAACAGATACAAAGATATACTCGTAAAAATCTACATCAGAGGCTGAACAGTTCACTTCCCAAGAGAGATGACCGACATTCTCTGTGTTTTCTCAGTTAACAGGTAAGATTAAACTTCAACTACTACTTACACTGCATTTTAGTTCTATAATGGCAGAATTATTATTAGAGTTTCTACGACAGTAATAAGTATTTCATGAGCAGAAATTAATTACATACTTCTGCACAAATATTACAAATACACTGATATTACATATTGTATATAATGAGATATACAAAAACTTACTTTTAATGATTTCCTCTAACTGGAATTATAATTTTGTGAGTTTTTTTTACAAGGAAAAGGCATATTCTTAAAACCCATTTATTTCAGAGCTTTTAAGTACAGCATTTATGTTTTATTTGTGATTGTTTTATAAGGAATATAGTTGCTTTTTCCTTCCTCAGGGTTGAACTTGTAGTGGAGAGACCGAGTGCCGGAATTGGCGTATTCTATGTCTTACATGTAATTGGTGATCTGTATTATTTAGGGTAATTTGGACAAAACATTATATATCTAACGCTGTATAAAACTATTCATTTTTCCCTAACGAAATATAAAAAAGTAAAAATGTGTAGCATTTGGGAAGAAAGAATTACATGGTAATTCTATATTAGAACAAATAAAGTAATTAACAACAAATAATAATTAATAATTAATTCGCAATTTGTTTGTTGTGCGAGCACTCTTAATTAATGCATTGAGTTTTTTGTCTGTATGTGTTGCGGATGTATGCGCGAGAGCGCTAAGGCGTGCGTGTGTGTGTGCGTGCGGGCGCGCGCGCGCATGTTTGTGTGTGGTGTGGGTGTGTGTGTGAGTATATAGTTTAGCTTTGCATGCATGCGTGTGTGTTTGTTTTTTCTTGTGAAGGAATGCATTAATTTCGATTTAGTGTAGGTTCCAGAAATCGACAACAATAAAATGATTAGTTTCTGTTTATCTTATTATTTTTCTCTTCTTTTCCTTTTTTTATAGCTCTTAAAATAATGTTTTTTTGCGCACTCTTTAAGCTCATCCCGTATGTTGTCTTACATCCTATAGCCATAAAACTTCATATACTAGAATTTGTTACATCTTTGTCATGTAGTTCCATTATCATAACTTATTAAATTATTACTTTTTACACTGCTTGAATTTAGTTAATATGCATACAAACATAGTATGTTTACTATTAGTTATTTTTAATTATCTTTAAATCATACAATTTTAATTTTGTTCTAAAATTTACATTGTATGTTATAATTATTGTCATTGTAAACTCGAGTGAAGATGGACTCGGTTCTCACACACAGGCTTTTGCCCATGTGGGTACCTTCTCGTGTATATTATTATTACTATATTTGTATTATAAGTAAATGAGATAAATAAATGAAAATAAAATGAATTAATGAAATGAAATAATATATATATCTTAAAAACATACTTTGAGCAATTCTAAAATATTGCAGCATGCTCGTAGTTATCGTAGAAATACCTTAGACTTGTCGTTCCATTTGTTCACAGAGGGCCACGTATAGTGAAAATGAACCCCTTGCTGAATAATAAGCACCACTTAATCGCACGCCCTTATTACTGATGCAAATTTAAACTCCAATTCCCATCTTCCGTTCACTGAGGGCCGACACGATTAAGTGGTTGTTACTTCTGAGAAGACAGGCGAGGCTTAGACTCCGGTTAGACTCTGCATAATTAACGCACTATATAGCCACGCTGTCGGGCAAGTCTGTTTATCTTAACGTAACATAATAGTCTCACAGTATGGCGAAAAAGTAGTAAGAATAAAGTATTTAAAACGCTTTTACTGACGTTTTATAAGCAATTTTGCCTCTACTTAAATCATTGGCTGAGCGTTAGCAAAGAATAATACTCGAGGGGTAGAAAATTTAGTGACGTAAAGCTTTGAAATGTGGCATGAAGCCCCATTTCTATAAGGGCAATATCAAGTTCAACAATGGTGTATGTCACTCCATGTGATTAGGTAGTACCCTGAATTTATTTAGATTGGTCTCATGTATTTTGAGAACGAAATATATTATATTATGTTACGTTATATATTATTATATTATGGGAACGATAAATCTAAGTATAAATAAATTTGTAATGAAAGTAAATACATTTACATGTTATTTAAAGATGGTAAATAGTAATATCTGTATTTTGCCCTGTAATTTCACACGTATCCTCGGCGAAGCCTACACGTGTTGCGGCATACTCCTGCCCTGTACTATATAAAAATGCCACCTTATCTTCCTCTTACTCTTGATAGTTATAAAATGTATGTAATTTATTTTGGATTATCCTACGTATTTAGTGGTGTTAATATTAAGGTCATAGTTTTTTAAGGGAATGGTAAATATCCATTGTTTTTTTTAAATAAATTATTTTAAATATTATATAAAATTATGTATGAATGGTAAAATCTGTGTTATGGTGATCATTTATTTAGCATCAAAAGATGTGTACCTACATAAATACCAAACATCGTATTTTATGTATCCGTAACAACTATTGAAGTGGTAAGGAATTTGTGCTATTATTATTTTCTTTTACAACATCCAGTACTGTCACTCTGACGTAGAAATTACGTAATGCAAGTAAAAAATTAACAATTAGAAGATTTCACGTCAATTAAATTGACTTATCACTATTGTTATGAGGATAAAGGTAATATTAGACATAACAAAATTTTAACCCTAACTTTAACAATTTTGTTGTGCATGAATTCCTAAAAAAATGATTACTCAATTGCTCAATTCAGTCAGTAAATACATAAAAAAATCACGTCTAAGCCATATGTATAGTAACTATAAATTGATTGTAACCACTATAATCGACTATAATCACAAACAATAAATCGCATTATAAATAAATTATTTGCGTGCATTTAAAACCTGTTTCTTAAAAAAATAAAAGTAACTTAATACATTACTGCTAAAATCAGAAAATAATAACATTGAAAATTTTAAGAAATCATAACCAAGCTATTAATTTGCATACTATTTTGACTATATTCACTAATTATTAATCTCATTATAAATAAATTATTTGTGTGCGTAACTTAAACCTTTTTGGAACAATACAACATAAAATCAGTTGGTGTAATCATTTTATATGATTAAAACACCGGATAAAATTTGAGAATGTGTATATAGTTTTATGTAACTATAAAATATTATGTGTTTATATTACCGTTTCTCTAATCTAGAAATAAATTAGGGAGTAATAATATTGGTTTTGAATAATACTAAAGCAAAATTACAATAGAGAAAACATGTAATTTATTAAACACAATTGTTAATTCTGCGAAATCCCCCAACACAAGAGATTTTGAGTACTAGGTATTACAGCGTGTCATCGGATAATTCCTGGCAGACAAAGGTTGGGCGGGATGTCCGCAGAGATCTTATTGTGGCAGAGAACAATACCATCTCCCGCTCGCGTGTATCGTAAATTAATGTTACAGAGCAGATCCTTGGTAAATTTGTCTGCATTTCTTCCCAGGCTTCACTATTTTATAAAGTACATCTCTTGATAAAGATAATGTAGGATAATTTAAGTATGTTATTGAAAGATTGAAATGAGTAGTTTATTTTATTTCATATAAGTATGTGCAAAAATTTACTTCCAGAAAGAAAACTACTCACTAAATGAAACTTAAACGAAGAACGAGCAATATGTAGAATATATTACGTATCCGTTTGTGTAAGGTCACTTAGTTATTAAGCTTCAGCTTTAGTTATTAAGCTATTTAGTTGTTAAGCTTACTAACCAGTTATGCGCGATCAATTGTCACGAAAAATCTCAATCCAATATATAAAAGAATTTTTCGAAAATAATAAACCATCATGCGAGAAGAGTTACAGGACCGTAAAAATAAACTATAACGATATACCTATGAGACCTCAGTCAGTGCAACTTTTGTGTCACATTACAAAGTTGCTACAAAGATTGTAAAATCTGGAAAGGTGTGTAATATTGGAAAAACTATTGCTGACCCTAAACCAGATACGCCGTCAACAAAAGTAAGTACCTTAAATTTTAAATTGGTCAGACAGGTAGCTAGACCCTTCCACATAAGAAGGAAAGAACATTTGTCAGTCTTGAAAATGTATAAGGCCATAATAAAAAATGTGTATTAAACCTTATTTAAAAAGAAAATTTGCATCTCATCACATATATAATACGATGAGATTAACCTATACCTAATAAGGTAAACATATAACCTTAATATCTGAAATCTGAACAGCTAAAACTAAATAATAATAATAATAACCTTTATTGCGTCAAACAATTATTACATTGCAGGCATGCGTCAAGTACATCCGTAATAATATACAGTTCCATTGCAGTTATTGCTATTTAATTGTATAACAGAACTGGGGGTTTATTTTTATTCGTGTTTTCAATAGTTTTCAATAATTTTAATCCCAGCAACTCAACATGAACTCTTCAACGGAGTAAAACGCCTTTGACAAAATAAAAACAGAAAACTGTGTTATTGTGTAATTCTGATAACGGCGTGTGGAAAATGTCTAGTGAAGGATCGAATGGTGAGGACAAGGCAGTTCCTTTGTATATGATGCTGAATCAACACATTTGGGCTCGTTGCCTAATGTTTGTCTTTATAATGATCCTTCGTTATGTGTTTTTCATAAACCAAATAACCCAGCAACGGAACGTAACAGTTTCTGAGATCTAAAGATAGGGGAAAACATTTCAAATATATAGTGAGAGACAATAGCTTCTAAACTGTAATAATGTAGCATCAAGGACATAAGAATATTAGAGGACATATATAAACTTTTCAAACCGCTGTTTTCTACAATTCTAAATGACATTTCTAAGCACAAACTAAATCATTTCATATTCAAGCCGTAATCTCCTAAGCTCCATGTGTTTTAGTTCACTTTGTGCTCATGAGTGGAAAACGTCAGTGGCACAAAAGCAAGGGAGGATAAAAACTGGTAATTTGGTTTGATGAACAAATACCCCGAGTGCCGGCAACCGTCAGGGGGTTCCCATTAAACGTTCTCCACTCACTGACAGATATTAGCATTTTACAACGCTGCTCAGGATTTTCGGTTTCTAGTTACACCGAGTTAAATCCACACTTTAAGTAGACATTTTACTGTAATTATATCCGGCTTTGATAATACCAATAACAATTTAAAGTTAGTAAAATATACTTCATCACATACGTTTATGTATTTATACTCAAAATATAATATTAACAATGTAATTTATACACTTATAAATACTTTGCATACTTTATTACTGCATTAAAATAATTTGTTTTACAAATTTTAGCAAGAAAATTACACATTTTAATACCTATTGTGTAAATGCATTTCAGTAAGACAGAAGTCGACCGCTTAGGGACGAGTTCCATAAATCATTCAAAACCTCTAAATACGGACATATCTAAATATACGTTGTAATAAATTTATTAAATTGTTATCATATGTAAGTTCCTGAACTAATTGAATTGGTAGTATTTGAATCATTGAATAAACATTTTAATTATGCATGTTGGCAAATTACGTAAACTCATGGATTGTACTTTCATGTGCTACTCCATAGTTAAAAACAGAAGTAATCTTTAAATATTATTTAATATTTACTAACTAATTAATTTTTTAAATATGAGTGTACGCTAAAAAAACTAAGATATAAATAAAACAATTTCAGACTTCCATGCCAATGTACGGATTGAATTATAAAATGCCATGATTTTCTAAAATGTTAATTATTCTCATTTATTTATAACTATTTCATACATCATATTTTACATGAGAAAAAGCCTAGACGGAATGAAAGCTACCCTATTAATTTAGTTGGTTCAAAATTAATTTATTAAGCACATTTGGCCAAATGAAATAAAGCAGTTTCTTCGCTTTTTTATGCAATTTTGTTATAAAAATATTAATATTTATATTTATATTTGATTATTTTAGTATGGTATTAATATATATATATATATATATATATATATATATATATATATATATTTATTTATTTATTTATTATGTTATTATCTCCACTTATAGGGTCTTTTAAAACCCATTTTTAAAAGGGCCTATACATTGGCATAGGCATTATACACTATACATGTCCTATAAACTCTAACTTTCTTATTTGTCAGTCATTGCAATATGAGATCGTTTCGTCTATTTTCGGTTCGTCGCTGAAAAGCCTGTCAATTCTCCTTCGTCTAGCGCTCATTGTATAATGGTAAAGATCCTCTGAATGTTTGTATTGCTACATCCACTTTTATACCTCCACTTGTGCCAATTTAGTTAAATGCATAGGAAGAAAGGTGTTCATTAGAGTTCTTATTTTCCAAGTACAATATTGTGAATGTATGGCAATGTCGATAACGAGGTCAGTATCAAAGTTAGTCAGCGTGACTACACCATCGATAGATTAAAATCCTAGTTTTTGTCTTGTTCCATCGATGGTTACAGACATGTCCGAAAAGTTTTCTATTTTTTAACTACCTGGTCCCCTTAGGTGTTATGTAAATTTTAAAATAAGTTTATTTCATCGAGCACGAATGCCATTCATATTAATAAAAACTTTGTCAGATGGAACCCAAGACTGCAAACATTATGGATTACAAAAGGAAATAAAGGTAACAAAACATACAACTACTATCATTTTTATCAATTCTCTTAATTCTATAGTTGCTTACCAGTTATCTCCTGGCCAACGTACATAATTTTTTGTTTTATTGACACAGATGAATGTAAGGATTGCGAAACTAGATACGATAAATAATTCTATCTCTAAAGGAAACTCTATGTGTTTGAGGTTCTGTCAATGGTGTGTCAAGTGTCGCAGTGAGACAGCTCTTACCTCGCAGTAAAGATTTCCTTTACTTGACCTACAAACATTATTCTATAATGTAAAAACAACAAGATACAAAGGAAAACTGCTTTACTGAATCATGACTTAAACTGTTACAGGTACAAATATTGCAAGTATGCCGTAAAATGTAAGTTATTTTTGTTTTTACATAACCATTTATTATAACAGTAAATAAACGTCCAGGTTTGGAAGAGTTATTTTTTTTTGCGGGGTAGTCCTTGAATAAAACTGAAATAAGAAGCGCTTCCTTCTGACTTTCAAGTCTCACTTTGAGAAAGTACTGTAGGCATTATTTATGACGGCACGGCGGTTCGTTTAAAAAGCTTCTACCTGTAAACAACAACCAGTTTAGCAATTAAGATATATATTAATCTTCTTGTATCGGAGTTTCCTATTTATAATTCTAAAATGGTATAGTTGAATTAACTGCTGTAGGCCTAAAAACTATGTTAACCTTTACAGTTTTGACCTGATCCAACTCATGCCATATTGATAAGCCTTGATGTAGTCGTACTATAACAATCACAATCCTCGCATTCATCGTTTTGTATAACTGCTGACATAACTAAGATCTTGAGATATTGCAGCCTCACTATGGAGTGACAATGTCAGTCAAAAATACTGTATAATGGATTTAAAAAACTGTCATCACTTGAAAAATAATAAAGTACTCGAAGCTTTGTCCTTATTGTTAAACATTTCTGCTTTTGGTCTTGGTTGACGAGTTAGATGTCAATGTCAATTTCAGATCAGTTTTGATTGCTGACGACGTTACTTTTTTACAACTCACACTTCATTACATTTAGCTTTCTATTATTTCAACATTATTTTAAATGTAGCCGATGACTGATATAAAGCGAATATGTTATTTTTGAACCTATAAAAGACCCAACTCACTTTATTTACTGAATAGTCCAATTTTAAAAGAAACCACGAATGACAGTGTAAAAATAATAAAACTTTTTCCTAATTCTATGCTGTCCTGGCATATACATGTGGATTATGTTCATTAAAAAAAGTGAGCAAGGTGGTATATTAAATAAACGCATTTTTAGTGATTATATTATATTATGTTTTATAAATATACCTTATATTTATAAAATTTTATATTTAACCATTATGCTCCAATATTGATGGAATGGTCGATATGAATATAATATATAAGCTTAATATAATAGCTAAGTGAATTAGTTCCAAATCTGTGCAAGGATTATGTATTCCAAAAGCTAATAATTATCATGCTAATGTTTCTATACTTATAATAATCATCAATGGTACACATTAATAAAGACCTGTAATGAAGATGGTGAATATTTTACTCGTGGCTAAGAAGGAATTTACATATTAAAAATTTTCCGTGGAAATATCATTGGCATATTATTATGGTAAATTTAATATAGCATGCTTATATGGCATATTATTAAATTGAGGTAAATTTAAACTAAAGCTATTCAGAAGTTGTTTATCGAACTAATAACAATTTATCTATTTTAACGAACGATTCAAATGTTTCAAATTTTTTTAATGTTATTATTATGCTGGAGGGTATAAAAAATTTAATTAAAATGCAAGGAGGGGAAATCATTAATATTGTCTGATTCTCTTTTATAAGAATCTCTCGACAACGCTCGCGGAAACTCGAGATCTATACATACATACAAGTATATATATATATATATATATATATATATATATATATATATATATATTTATATTTATATATACAAGTTTAGCTTTACGATTGTTTCCATTGGAAAAACTAATATCTGCCTACTCTTTGTTTGAAAAAGTAAATGGCTCTTTTTCGATAAATACAGCTGTACAAAAATTACTTGTAGTCAGGTATTGTTGCAGTGGTGTTGCTAATTCGATTTTTAATGAAATAAAAAATATTGTTTCTCAAACTACAATGGTTTTGTAACTGCAAGTGTTTTGTAACTAAAAAAACATTATTAAATATGATCATAATTAATTTCATGAATAACGTTCATTTAATAAAACATATATTGCGGTTTTTGTGTTTTTAATATGAGTTAATTTAATTGAACATTATTTTTTTATCTTTGGGTTTTGTTGATTATTATTAACCAATTTTACATTATTCTCTTCAGAATTAAATTTTCTAAAAGTTTGCGTGTTTAATATCCATGGAATTAAGTTAATGTACTTCAAATTTAAACAATGCATGTTTTTTCGAGACATAATTTTACATATTTTATCTGATATCTCAAAACGGGTAGTTTTTGTAGCTATGAGACGATTTTTACTCAATTTTTCTGTTCATTTTACATAAAATTCAATAAATTTAATAACTATCTTTACGCCATAACAACATCAGTTTCGCTCTAGTTCCGTCCTTTCCTGAGAAGATATATATAATTATAATTGTTTCATTATTTACCAGTTATCTCTTTGCCTACGTTTTTAATAAAAACAGATGAAGATAAGGATTGCGAAGATATATGCAATAAACCATTCTATCCCCAAAAGAAACTGTAAGTGTTTGAGGTTGTGTCAAGCGTTAGCGTATTACCTCGCAGTAAAGATTTCCTTTACGTGACCTTGACAAACTATTCTACAATGTAAAACACAACACGAGTCACAATAAAACCTGTTTTACTGAAACAGTTGGAAGTAAGGATTGCGAAACAAGATACAGTAAATAGTTCTATCCATAACGGAAACTCCGTAAGTATCTCCATATCCATAGATGTTTGAGGTGTGTCAAGTGGTGTCATTGTATGTCAAGGTGTGTCAAAGTCAATGGTGTGTGTCAAGTGACGCAACGAGACCGCTCTTACTTCACAGTAAGATTTCCTTTACGTGACCTTGACAAACTATTTATAATGTAAAAGCAGCAAGAGCATATGAAAAACCGCTTTAATGAAACGTAGCATTGACTATTATAGTACGATGATTGCAAGTATACAATAAAATGTTAATTATTTTGTTTATAATTACAGTACACAAGTATGTGCATGTGTCTATATTGATAATTATGACAGATAACAATAATATTCTGGTTCCATAAATCAATGCAATACATTTTAGATAATATACTGTTATTTTACGATAATTGCAAGTATACAGTAAAGTAGTTATTTTAATTTTTATATTAAAGTATTTTATAAGAATGAATGCAAGTGCAGGTTTAGAAGGGATATATTAATATGCGGGTTAGGCCTTGAATAAACCTGGACAGAAATAAGAACCGCTTCCTTCTGACTCTAAGCCTCACTTTGAGAAAGTACTTTACGCATTATTTATGACGGCGCGGCGGTTCGTTTGAAAAGCTTCTACCTGTAAACAACACCCTGCTTAGCAATTAAGATAGATATTACTCTTTCTTGTATAGGAGTTTTCCCCATTTATAATTCTAAAATCGTACAGTTGAATTAGCTGCTGTAGGCCAAAAGCCATGTGTACTTTTACAGTTTTGCCCTGATCACACTCCATAGTGGTCATCCTTTATGTAAATCTACTGTACCTATCACAATCATTGTTTTCACCGTTTTATATAACTACTAACGTAATTTAGATCTTGAGATATTGCAGCCTCACTATAGAGTGCCAACGGCTGTAAACAATACTTTATATTAGATTGAAAAGACTGGCATCACTCGCAAAAATAAAAAAGTACTCGAAGCTTTGTCCTTATTGGACAAACACTTCTGTTATTGGTGTTGGTTAACGAGATGTCAATGTCAATTTCAGATTAGTCGTGTTTGCTGACGACGTTACTTTTATTACAATTTAAATTGCATTATATTATTTTGCTATGATTTGAAAATTATTTTAAATCAAGCCGATAACTGGTATAGAGCTTATATGTTATTTATGTTAGAGACATATAACACATGGTATAAACCGTAAATAGAGCAATTTCGACAAAAAAATCGACAGAGTGTTTAAAATTATTACGAATTTGTCTTGAACCTATAGTGTCTTGGCATATAAATGTGGGTTATGTTAATGAAAAAGTAATTATAGTGGTGTAATTATTACGAAAACTAAACTTTTATGTTTCCAAAGATACACCCAGAATGGTTTATTTTGCTCTGCTCCAGATCACCATTATTTATGGTCTGCTCTAGTGGGGCAATGCAAATCTATTCACTAAATTGCTTTTGAATACTCAGATTGTTACAGTAAGTGATTTTAAATCAGTTATACATAAATGGCTAGTAGAAAGGCCACCAATGACTACATAGTTTTACATTGTTATTATATTATTTAGCTGTTAGTATAAGTATTCCGACGTGATCTATTGCATTTAATGTCTAATGACAAACAAAAATCTTATCTTATTGGCTGAGGCTCTTCTATTTATAGTCAGTTTCACCAGTCAGGAACCAAATGCATTCTAGAAACTTCAATTCTCGGTCCACAGTATGTTGACTGAAAATGGCTTTTTGACTGAAATGTTTTAAAACTGTATGTTAAACACACTAGCAATTTTTAGTGCCATGTAAATAGAAAAATGTAAATGTTAGTGATGACCCCAAAAGCATTAGCCTAAGTAGCACTCATAGTACTTCTTAACCAAGATTTAAAGAAAAATTTCGTCACTCATGGTCTACATCACATTAACACTTTCTAAAACATTTATTCTGTCCAACCTCAAAATGCAAACACAATTTACATCAAAACATCAAAACAAGCACACCAATTGGTTTTAAAAAGCAAAATTCTACATGGACTCTACATCAGGTATCTTCGCGAAAAACTTCTAAATTATGAAAACAAACATGGAGGAATTATGTAATTAATGGCATCTGTATTTATTATTATTAACTGTATATTTAATTTTGTTTGCCTGAAGTTTTTTACCGAAATATAGTGGCAATATTAAAAAAATAATGTTATGTAAAATTATTTATAATGTGTGTGTGTGTGTGTGTGTGTGTGTGTGTGTGTGTGTGTGTGTGTGTGTGTGTGTGTGTGTGCGCGCGCGCGCGCGCGCGTAAACATTTTTATATTTTAAGCATTAAGCTCCAATCTTGATTCAATGGTCGATATGAATAATGATATATAAGCTTAATAATATCAAAGTGAATTAGTTCCATATCTTCCACATATTATTCCCACTATATATTATGTACCCACATTCATAAACACCTGTAGTAAAGACCTTGAATATTGTACTCATAGCTAAGAAGGAATTTACATATTACTAATATTCCGTGGAAATATTATTCGTATATTATTAATGGTAAATAATTTAATATAGCATTCTTATATTGTATGTTATATAATTTGATAAATTTTAATTATTGCTATTCCAAAGTTGTATATCGAATCATTTACAAATTATCTAATTTTAACGACAATTCAGATGCTTCACATTTATTCCCTGTTATCATTACGCTTGAAGGTTTAAAAAATAGAAAGAAACTACAAGGAGGGGAAATCATTAATATTGTCTGATTCTCTTTTATAAGAATCTCTCGACAACGCTCGTTATTTAAAGAGTACTTTGTTAAGACAGGTCCTTGCTCTGACAACAAATCAATCAAGTGTATCTCCACTAGTTATGTTCAGTTACATATAGATCCTGTTAACGACCATAAATTATATTTGTTCTTTTGCAATAGTGAGATAAATATTTATTAACTTATTTATTTGTTTATAAGCTTTTTTGCGGTGTATTGCGAGAAATAAAACTATTCCAGAACAAGTTTTAAAAAATGCATAACACTTAAATTAATTACGAATAAAAAGGTAAACTCAAAGATAAAATAATTATTTATACTTTTAGTATTCTACGTAAACTAATAAAAACTAAAACAATACATATACAGAGTAGCATTATAAAAAACAATGAAATAAACATAACACTTTTCATTGCGCATTACAACAAAACCAGTCGCCCAAACAACGTCCTTTTACGTTTATGTCCAGTAAACAGGAGTACTTGTTTACTAATTGAAAAAAGAAAAAGTGCTAACCCATCTGATAAAATAATAATGATAAAACATATTATGCTCAGCTTTAGAAAAAGGTATAAAAAACAAAATATGCTAGGATAGTAATAGAAAAATAAAAAACACGTTTTTAACAACATAAAAGTGCGATATTTTATACAGTAATGTAGCAATGTAGGTTATCTAATTATTCTTAACGTTATTGTGAAAATATAAACGAAATATCAATTTAGTATAATAATAGAAAATTACTGACTTACCAATATGATTCCTATACTTATGTGTAAATTAACTGGATTATAACCACAAATTTGAAATTTTATCTCTTTAGTATTTGTATTGTCGCTCGAAACACATTATATACTGCCAGTTTCTTAAACTGGAAGGGAGAAATAGTATCAAAAATCTTGTCAACTTTATTTTTTTTTACTAAATAACTTAAGTGTAGAGATTTATTGTGGAATACTATATATACAGTAATTATATAATAAAATCCAAAAAATCTCCCTGAAATTCCATCATTAGGATGGTTACTATAGGCAAAATTCTATAAATATTTATAAATAGTTTTAATTTTACTAATTTTAATTTTTTAAAACAGGATATTAGATATCAAATTGTAATTTTCGTATTCAATATAGGCTATATAAAACTTAATAGTAGTTACTAGTTATATTTTATATTAAAACAAATAATTTTATTTTCTCTTTTGAAGTAAGAAATAGTTCATTATTGTCGTTTCTCCCTTCGAAAACCACAGGATTTTGAACACAGAAGGAATTTTCTTTCAAACTGTCATTATAACGTACGGTAGTTTGAATTAGTCCCATCTGAATTCTGAATGAGGACTATCTGAAGATTTGAAACCAGTTCCGATGGATTGTTAATTAAAAAAATAACGCTAACAACGTTACAAACACATCCATAATATTTTATATTTGAAGGCAATTTTATATTATATTCTAAACTAAAATAAAGTAAAATTTAAGACGTTTTATATCTTCCATCAAAATGTATGCAGCCTTGCCTCGTACAGTGTCAACCTCATTTCCACCCCCGGGAATGGTGTTATATGTGCCGTTGATGTGTAATACAAATGTGTGTATCACCGTGGCTATGTTTTCTGTATTATATAGTGTTGGTTAGAACCGTCTATCACAATATTCAATCGCAGTAAACTATTTTTTCCTTAGGTGGATTCCCGAGTTGAACTAAAATATGTACGGTTATGACTGTTAGTAAAAAGCATGTTTTCTAATTCTTTTTTTATCTGAACACTCTTTTATTGCCAAAGTTGTATATCTTTCATTCACAATATTATACTCTAATTGACAATCTGATACCGAGTTCTGCAGTTCACAGTATAAAAACTTTTCAGAGAATTCAGTTTGCTAAAGCATTCCTATTAGACGCATTCTTGTCTCAAATAATTCCTTAGGAGGGCTACGAGTGTAAAGTGTCTTTGTAAGTTGACTCCAGCCTTCCTAATTAATTCTTATTCACTCTTTTTTTATTAAAAACCGTACGATTGCTCAAGAAATACCGTTTGAATGAATAATGCAGTCATATACCTTTCTCCTTTCAGAATCACATTTTCATAGAAAACCAGTGTAAGTTATATACTTGAATTTAAATGACATTTAAAAATTAAAAGCTACTATTTATAAGACTTTATTATTTTATAAACAACTTAATATAATTTCATGCTGCAGTGATTGAAAGTGGAGTAATACTTTGTATAGGAGAGTGAGTAAGACAATAATGAGGAGATTTCAAATCTAGATTACTGTAACTGAAGTTTAGCATTACTCAAATAGTGAGGTGTGGTGTTTTGGAGTGAGTAATTTAAAGCGACGAGGGATCTCTATATTAGATTGGTCTACCTGAAGGCAGATATCTTGCTAACATTATTCGAAGAGTAAGTTGTAGTATAGTGGAGTGAGTAATCAGGCGAGGAAACTCATACTAGATCGCTCTAGTGATCCACCTGAAGGCGCATATCAGGCTGCAATTACTCAAATAGTGCTACAGTGGAGTGAGTAAGAAAAGGCGGGGAGACTCATTACGAGATTGCTTAGTCGAGGGAATTCTTTTCATCACGGAAGATGCACATTTCGCCTCCATTTCCATTGTCACATGTCGATTGTTCTTTAACTTCCAGCCGCAGTCAAACAGTGCACTTAGGCAAACAATGACTACATTGCAACTGAAACTAATATTAATTTTTAAGTTCAACAACAGAAACTATTCTCACATCTGAAACTATATTTAATACGGTATTAATTAAAAAAAAAAAAAACAGAATTTGATTATACAGTGTAGAAGAAAAGCTGAGATATTATATAAAAAAGGGATGATGAAGCAACGTCACCTTAAAAATACCACAGCTGATAGGTGTGATATTTGACCGTTTTATTACGTAAATAAAATAATATTAAAAAACTAAAATTTCTACAAAAAATTTTTTTTCATCGGATTATTTATATTAAACGACTCGACCTTATTAATATCATTGACAAATAAAATATTGAAGAATTTGAAAAGAAATTATTATTAATTTTATTTGTAGAATAAAAACTCAAGTATACAAATATTACTGTGGAGACTATGGTCTGTCCACATTTAAGACTGTGGCTTGATCCCGGTACACATTTTATCACTTGAATCGGCTCCAAACGGACATGAATTATCACAATTAGCTCTCGTCACAAGGGACACAAAGCACAGTTGTGGATTATCGTTACCAATTACAGGATTCAATTATCGGAGTAAATTCTGTCCGACGCGGTACATTCTGTTCCCATGTTGTGGCCTTTAAATCATCACATCCATTTTTTCCCAAAGATATTCACTCTCGTGCTACGTTTTAAAATTATTACTTATTTATTATTTTAAAAGTAAAGCTAATTTAAAATATACAACTCATGCCTAAAAATATTTGCCTAAATCTGCCTTCTAAAATATAAATGAAACACAAAATATCGCTCACAAATAGTGAGGGGTTGAATCAGAACCGCCTTTTTGCTCAATTTACAATATTTGTAACTATCCATTGTATTTAGTTTCATTAAACTGAAACACCTATAATATAAATATAATAACATACACAATTCTCAGAAATACGGCGTCATTAAAAATAATTACGTTGTGTTCCAGTTACAGAGCTACATAATGACTTTGAACGTGGTCGTAACCAAATCCTAGCACACATGAGTCAACACAATTTGCTTTCATCACTATGGCCACAGGACGCAGCTCTAGATTACTGGTGTTAATTAGAGGAGTCAATTATCGAAGAAAGCTCCGTCCGAAATGGTACATTCTGGCCATATATAGTGACGTTTAAATCATCATATCAAATTCGCACAAAAGTTTCAGTATATAGAGCATGTTCAATATTTAATTTAATATAGATAAGCATAATCTAGCCCAGACGCATTTAGGTATAAGAGAGAGAGGGAGCGTGGTCCCAAATCAGTCGTCCGCTGTTCCAATCAGCGCCACACCCCCTGATATCTTAAAGGGTCCTGTCCTTGAAGTATTCTGGGCGCTCTTCCGCTTTGCGACTGCTGCCCGTTCGGCGAATAGCAGATACCCCTCTAACCAACCAGGGCGATAGCGTCCCCTGGAGCGAGCCGCTTCCCGGCATTCTGAGTGGAATCATCGGCCGGAGACCATGTAGCTCTACAGTTCGTGGGTCACTCTTTGTGCTCGACCCTTTCGTATTGACTTTGTTTTCAAGTGTTTTTCTTTAATGTGCATTACCATCCTCCTCCCACACTCCTTTGGAGGTAATTTCAGGGTATTAGTGGAGAAGACAGTGTCCAGTGCGGATTATTCGTCGTTCTACCGCGGCCGCCAGCGGTGACGCCCGTTCGCTACGCGCCAATTACGTCGCGCCTAAGCACTCCTGTCGTTGCTGCTTCCCCCTGTGGATCTCTACACACAGCGAGTTTTCCAAGGTACTGTTAAAACTCCATCACTTGTGTTGTATTCTCCTCTCACCTCTTGTTACCTGCCCACTTTCCCGCCATTCTGCACATTGTTTTATTTTTATTTTCATAATTGGTCCTCCGATTATTAATTTTTAACTTCTGCCCCGTACATTTTTGGTCCTCCGGGCCGGATGTTGTGAATCAGTCCTGTAGATTACAGTAATTTGTGTTGTAATTAATTAATTGTAACAGGCGTCGTTACGCCATTTTGAATCTGCCGTACCGACGCTACCGGCTTGTATGGTGGCGCTGCGAACGTGTTGTACTGGTAACATTGTTTCTTCTCTCGCGCAACTGGATCGTTGACGTCAACAACTATTACGTAATTGTCCGTAGGCAGTCTAATTTTACGACCGCCCCTCAACAGCTGATGGCCCGATCGATACTTGAATGCACGGCCTCCGCTGCAGTCAGCTGTACCGGTTTTTGATACTGCATTTCTCTCGCCGTAACGGAACTCTGTTTATATCTCTGAATAGAGACTCGGACACGAGTCCACCCATACTCTCTCTCACATTAGTAATATACTAGTAATGTATTTAGTTAACAACAGGGCAATATCTGGTTTAGTTAATTGACCACTCTTTCTTTGATAGTATTAATTAACTCACAATAATTCTCCATTCCATTAATGTAACTTTGTGCTAGTGGAAATTTAATTGTTCCTTGTAATTGTTTCTAAAGCAATATATTGCTCACTATTCAATTTGCTATTGAATAACATTTCGCTTTGTTCCATTGTAATTTACTTGTTAAATAAGCAACCAATTAATTGCCATTCTAAGTTCTCATGTCAATTTAAGATTTAACTTGAACTGATTTGCTCTCCTTTTCATTTCAATTATATCATTGTTGTTTCATGTTCTAGCGTAAATTATGTTAAGAAGTGTTAGATTAACTCTCTGATCGATAGTATTGGTGATTGTAGGTCAATTCTATGGTGTACTCTTGCCAAATTATTGAAAGCAACATTTCTTATCTCTAACCTACATATTAGCTACTTATTTCTCTACACTCCATTGTATTTTGTCAATTTTATTTTAAAAGGTTCATTCACCGTTCTCTACATTGTGTCTCTTTATCAACCTGATTAACTTAGGATATCTCTCACGGGTTACTTAATTGTTTAATAACAATTATCACTGTCTCTCTTATATTATTTTTACTAATAATTGCTCCATTTAAAATATTT
>NW_025780059.1:0-15000 GCF_021130785.1 Homalodisca vitripennis | reverse complement strand
CTTATTATTTTAAAAATCTTGTGTAAGGAACTAAAATTAACCTGCAAGTAACAGAACAAGTGTGAAAGTTTCAGTTTCATGTAGTAAAATAGTTACTAAAAAAATGCGTATTAAAAAAACACATTTTTCGTGAAATAAGGAAAAAAGAACATTACTAGTACTCACAGAAAAAATACCTGTTGTGGTGCCATCACTGTTGGAATGGTAGTATTCATCCTAATGAGTATTATCCTTATAATACATGTTTCTGGCAGCCTTACTTCAGCACTGATTTCATTGCATGTACACTTTATGACAATTTCAAAAACATTTTGATTGTCACATGAAATACATATAATTCTTATCTTGGTGGCTACATATACCAAAGGGTTAATATATAATGTTAGGCAAGGATGGAAATAAAACTTGCCTAATCACACCTCAGACAGTATTGTTTCCAACTAGGCTATGCTCACTATATGGTATTTCATTATTTAAATTTGGATTTAATACTGAGGTATGTTTTCACCCAGAAATACAGTTTTCTAGAGTATTTCTGTATCTCGAGCTTGGCCTAGGCCTACCCTCACTGAAATTAGGTATTGAATTCTTAATGTTATGAATTTTCTAGAGATATTATCACTTTATACCTCTTAATCCTAGAGCCAATATTCTTTTTACTTCCGATGACAATAAAACAACTAACTATGATAATTTAAAAAAACCCTTTTAAATACAAACGAAAACCTTTAATTTTCTTTACTTTTAAAACAAAAGCAGCACATTAGTCTTTTAAAGTACACACAGAAAAACTTTAAATTTTTTCTTCTTTTTAGCAGGTTAGGAAGCATAATAAAATAAAAAATCACAATAAGTAACAAGTACTAGTGTATGACTAAACGTGTATAACACTGATGCTTCCGTAAGCATTTTTTTATAAGTTCGGAAAAATTTTACGGCATCCCGTCGAAAATTTTTCTGCTATAAATATATATTTTTCCTTAACGTGCAATAAATTATTGTAACCAGCAGTAAATCTAAGATTAAAAATTCTAAAAATAAAAATAAAATTGATAGGATTGGTCTGCAGTTAATTATAAAAATAATATGAATTACTGAATAATACTTTATGAATTATTCTAAAAACAGGCCAATTTGCCGTTTACAATCAATGCATGAATTTAAATGTAAAATATAACGTTTGAATATTCAATATCTCCACATTCCCTGAAAGCTTCTCCAGGACGGTTGGTATTTATATTACGTTGAACGATAAAGGTCAGTCTTGCTATCGATCCACTGATGTGAATGGTACACCTCCGTTTACTCACTCTGGGCGAGATATCTGAGAACGTTGTTATACGCTTTAACACATAAACTGCCTTTGGTCTACATGTTTCATCACAATTCCATAGAGATACTCTGTAATTGTAAGATATTACGTAAGCAATAACTTATCAATAAAAGTTTTTTAGTTTAGACATAATTGTAAAATTTGTACGCAATATTGTTTTTTCGTTATATTACATGTATTGAACGTTAAGAGTTAAGGGTACGTGAAACAATTAATATCAAACATTATTGGAACTTAAAAATTACTGACAAAAATCCTCTTTCGATACCAAAATTTGTGGCTTGTATCATCTGATTGTAAATTAATTTAAAACAACGTATATTCTCACTCATGTTAGGCATAACGAGGAAGACAAAATCTCCATTCATCTCACAACCACATCCATATTAATTCGCCTGCGCAAAGTCCTATCATAGCGCAAGTCCTACCATGGTCTATGTTAGCAAAGTTCTGTGGGGCATTAGTGGCTTACTCTGGTACACTCCTTCGTAATCTGGACACAAATTTTAGCTCCTAAACTCAGGTTTGGACTCAATTTACTTTTGTCGGACTAAAGTTATCGACAATTTGCCATTTATTTTTTTAAATCTAACATCCTCGGCGTAAAGGGTTACATAAATAATTTGTACTATACAGTATTGCATCAAGTACTTACTATCAAACTTAGAATTACTTTTCTTCACATCACAGATAAAATACATTTAAAAAATCACGTCTTAAAATCACTGCAACAATATTACTTTATCGATAAATAGCTCCAGAAACCATAGAAAAGGAAATAGAGTAAACAAAAACAGTAGGTTTCAAAAGAAGACCTCTAATTTTTACTGTTTGCTACTAGAATATCAAAGTATAAACAGCTGAAAACATTTTAACCCTGCAAATATTAAATAGGTGGTATTTCCACAACTGATCGTATTTTTGTGGAACTTTAAAAATTCCAAAATTATAATTAATAATCATTATATAAAGTTATTTGTATTACTCTTAATCCGTTGTAGTATCTCGAAAAAAATAAATCAAAAATACTCGGTTATCATTTCAAAGTGACGGTTTGATTTGTTTATTACAATTTCGTGTTTTGATTTTAATTAGAAATATCCAGTTATTTAGTTGTGTTTAAGTTCATTATGTGGTGACATTCGACTCCCATTGGTAAATATTTATATTTCTGATACATTATAAATTGAAATTCCTATGAAAATAACCCCTTGGAAACATCTCGAATCATTCCAACACAGGACTGATCGTTTTCCCTCTGGAACCCCTTGGTTTATTCTGAAAACTGTAATGATGCGCTCCCTTGAACATTCCGACTACATCAAGGCGCAAGCTCGGCATCTCTTTGGCTCGGCTGATTCCTCGGAGTGGGATCATATCAGGGCCTGGTCTTCCATCGAGGGCCCTTCTCCACTGCACAACCTGAAACGCCCCAGGGCATAGCTGGACGACCCTCCCTAGGGGCGATTCCCTTATGTAAACTTGCCGTCCATCCTCAAACTCCACCTACTACGTGCATATTCATCACTGTTTATCTACTTGTTATCGACTTCAACTCCATTTATTACACTTCAGCACTGTTCTATTCTACCCCAGCACTGAAGTGTATGCTGAAATACGCTGGATGCTTTGCTCTCAAGGTATGAATGGGATATTTGTTTTACAAGCTGATTTGAGGGGACCACCCCGTATTCCACAGATCGGTATGAAACTAAATTTATTAAATAATAATAAAATATATAAAATAATAATAATAATCCAGAGACTGCGCATATGGTATTTAAAAAAAGAACAGATTTTGTTTATAGATGCTGGAGTAGTGAAGTAAAATCACAGTTTTAGTAATATTGTTAAAGGCACGATAATTATAATTTGGTTATCCAGTATATACTAAACCTACAACAATGGTTCTGAAATCAATGGTTTTAGTAATATAAAAAAAATAAAACTACAATAAATATAAAATTAAAACATCTATCCACGCCATTTAAGTAGGAGTCTCACCTGAACATGATGCTTTCATTTTTCTTTGAGAAATATTTTATTATTGCATAGCATACTATCAGTTTTTATAACTTTCGTGTCAACATCGCTTAAGTACATGTATCTGGATAAAATTTACAGATTGTATTATAAACACCTATCTTCTATTGTCTTAGGCATGGTGTCAAAATAAAAGAAGGAGAAATTCCACATATTGTACTCCTACAATAATAATGACACCGGAAATTAACATTCCAACATTTTTGCCAGTGTTGCCATCTACAGGGAAAATATCACGTCAAATTAACCCCAATAAAAACAAACACTGTCTAAAAATTATCTAGATCTAGGGCTTATTTCTTTTTCCTATTTTAAGCGCATACTGATAGCAGGGGTTCATTTTAAAATTAAATGTTAGTTTCGTAAACGTTTGATAAACTCTATTTTGCTCGAAATACATAACATTGATAGTAGTGTCTTATGGTGTTTCTATTAGCATAATAACAAAAAAATTTAGTGATATTGCAAATTTTAAGGGTCCAAAAATGCTATCTATTAAATTATGTTACTCTACTTTTCAATTTAAACATTTTTGTTCTAAAACAGAAATGTATTCGTATACAGGTTACGTACATAAGAATTTAGCAAGGTGTTGTTTTGCTTATAGAGAGAGGACACATTCATGCTATTAGGTAGAATCAGAAACACGACGATGCACCAAACACACAATGTTTTTTGCGGTAGAACTTTAAAGTTAATACGGGTAACAATCCAGAGAAAATGCAACAGACTGACCAGTTTTTTAATACACTTATTTTGTGATAATAACTTGAAAAAAATATATTAACACTTATGCTTTTATTCAAGTTACATTTTGCTTACTTACTTTATAAAATATATAATTAACTGGAATGATTTCATCCAACGAAAGGAGAAGAAGAGAAGTTTAAAATATAAATTTACATTAGTAATCAACTGAGTGAGAAGCAACCCTCTTCATTATTCATTAAAAGCTTCATTTACATTATACCTTTCCTGTCATGCCCAAACAAATGACGCTAAAAGCCTTGATTCAGTATGCATTCTAGCTTTTAGGTTCATAACACCAACAAGTGCTTTTAGGTATAAGGGTCATTTTTATTGTATAAATGCGTACCGTACATTAAATTGATAGAGCTTGATAATCGATCTCGATTATAATCCAAATCCGAAAAAATTTTAGCTCTTACGATTATATAAATGCAAAAAATATTAGTAAATAAAGGAATTAAATTTATAAAATGTTTCTGATAAAGATTACAGTTACAGTCCAATACATTAAATTACATAAGAGGTCATCCTGGCTGAGAGTGTATTGCAAATAAAATATAGTATAAATTATATTAGGGAATAAAAGATTAGATAAAAAAATATTTTTTTCATATGTCTCCTACGTTTTTATGTAAAAGACAATAATATTCATATTAATATTTTTGCAAATGAACATATATTTATCCATGTAATACTTAACTAAGTTTTCTGTTTAAAGTAAAACATAATCACCTGCTTTAGTCATTTATTGTACTTATATTCATGAATAAAATTTTATTTATTCGTTTACCAACCAAATAGCTCACCAAATAAAATAATAACGTACATTCTTAATTGCAATAAGCAAGAAAAAGCTTAAATTATTGTGTCTGAGATACTATAATAAAACATTTACTTAATAACAGTGTTAAAGGAGAATAGACTGATTTGAATCTTTGTTTGTTTTCTTTTGGAATTGGTTTCTAACAGTTGTTTCCTTTGTGACTAAAATTTAAACAAGAGATCCAACGTTATTAATGGGGTATTTTATAATTTAGATAACAGATAAAATAATACTTCTTTGTTGTTAAGATTATAATTTTCGTACTGATGTTAGTTATTCGTTGTTAACATGTATCTGGTTGACGATATGTTGTATAAAACCATGTCGTCGTTGCTGATGATGCGCTACTCCGTGATTTATAGATTGTATAAAAACAGAAAATGTTTAGTATTCATAGTAGAAAATAAAAACCACATCTTTCAACAATAAAGAGATGAAAACTGGAACCCTACATAAAAAATAGTATGAATTTAATTTTTCATTTACTGATGTATATTTTGAAATTTTAGAACCAAATAATCAAATGTTTTGCAGTTCACATATTAATGAAGTTAAAATATGTATTAAAAAATTGTAACTTAGAACCGTCTTTGAGGTAAAAAAAACTACATTAATACATGTTTATTTTCTTACATTTCTCTTAATAAGCTTATGTAATCAAATAAACCGTAAAAACAAGTTCAGTGATTCTTGATGGGGTATATAAAATTGGGTTGTATGTATCCGTATATAAATAATTATATTATATCGTGTATTAATATATGAATTGTAGTAACATAAAATGTTTTAAAGATACAATATTTGGAGAACAAATCTACGTATACTTTTAATAGGCATAGGGAATTCCACCTTTAGTTTTAAACTATTTATCGATTCATATTGTTAAATTGTGGTTTATTGGAACATCAGCACAAATCAAAGTTATCGACGACAGTTACCCCAATAGTCAGTTATCGGCAGCCAACTGTTGAAAATATAATTATCTGACACCAACAGCTAATCAGCAAAGTTACTCTAAGTCCCAACACTTAGAGTTAAGGTCATATTACAACCACCTTATATCTCTGTCCATACTACTGATTACGAATCAGGAATAAGAAAGTTTATAAAAATTAATTTGTGAGATATACTTAAAAATTGTATTTTATATAAAATAATGTAGTGTAAATATTAGTTTAATTTATTATAGTGTATCGAATAGGTAATACAAATGGGCTCGAAATTGCTGCTAGAAGTTACGAAACGGAAGTTTTAAATTCAAAATAGTTCTCAAATAAGAATGAAAACCTCAATGATGCACATTCAAATTTAGACTTAATGTACTTGACCTTTGACAAAAATCGACGACTGGTATTATCCATTTATCGACGACAACTTATAATTTCAACAACGTGGTCCCGTCACAGAACGACAACACCACATCTATATCTGTATTAAATATGGCAAATAAAACATCATCATAGGTAAGTTACTTTACTGTTTAAAAAATCTGACTATTATGTCGCATTAAAAATATATGTTTATGCATTAATAACGGCTAATTTATGACACGAACATGAAAACTGTTACTTACGGATAAGGCTTAATTATTAGGTGGTAATTGGCGAGCTGTCGAACCAGAAATAAACCTTGGAAAATGAAGGGAAACAAATAACTATCCACCGTTCCATAGCGTCATTTAGTCCACTGCGCAATTTTAGATAAATATAGTTTTATCTATAATAAAATCAGAAATGAGCATTACTTTCAAGTGAGATATTTCAATAAACCTGAAATATTGCCAATTCTCAAACTTAATTTCGTGTTTATATATCATGAACTAGTAATTCTGTTAAAACAGTACTCTCACAACACCTCTTCAAACTATTTAGATTTAACAGATTGTAAAGCATTTCCATTACATTAATGACGACGTTTACCTGTTTCTTGTAAATTTTCATATTGTGGACGATGGATTACTTCTTTGAATTTTTAAATAAAACTTTATGTTAATATGTACCTCGTCGTTATGGCTGTGCATTAATATATAAAAAAATATATTTTAAAATGGGAGTATTTGTTATTTATTTATTTATTTTGCACACGGCTATATACCTATTTAAATTAAGTTAGTAAATAGAGAATGGCTAGGTATGCATATGGGAGTACAATGATATATACTAAAATAAATTCGAAAAATTACTAATACTAAAATATAGGATAATAGTTTACAAATAGTAACAAATATTTATGCTATGTGCTGTAAAATCATTAACATAAGGCAACCTTATAATAGCAAGAGCAAGTGAATCCAATAACAATAAGTATTAAATTAGAATATTAGATAATAAACAAACAATAGACGAAAACTTGTGGAAAAAATTAACTGAATGGACAGTCACTAAGACGATTAGAAATTTTGAGAGCAAATAATTAGGTCTATAATAATTTAACATTAATAATAATAAAAACAACCAGAATACATAAAAATATACAATATAAATAATAATCAAAAACATAATTATGTTTATATGAACAAAAGGACTCAAAGGACAACTACTCATATCATAATTATAAGAAGCTAATCTGTTTTTTCAAGGCGGAGCAAGAGAGGAACCAAAAAAAAATCAACTTCAGGGCATACGGCATTACCTGTTTTCTCACATGTTTATGTTATTAGTTACTGTTTTAATGATAGTCTTGAAGTATGGTGATAAGTTGCATAAAGACGCTCGACCAGTGCCTCGATCCATGAGAAACATGAAAGATTAACATGGCGAAGAATCATCCACCAGTTAAAACATCTACTTAATTCAGTAAACTACTGTGAAATAGTTAACATTTATAACTGTTTATATAAAGTCTACTTTACACTGTTTAGCTGTCAACCCTCTCTAACCAAAAAAAAAAAAAGAAAAAAAAAACAAAAAAAAACAAAAAAAAAAAAAAATATCTATTGTACTAAATTTACATAATAGGACAAAAAAATGTTAACGTTTTTTACCATACTGTATATTTAAAATTAATTTTGAAATTTATTTTAGAAACAAGATGTATTTTCGTACATGGCATTTATCTTAATTTGTTAACCAAAATCGTTTTCTGACGGTATTTGTGTAGCTTAAATACCTTAAATAATTCAATTATAAAACATAGGAAATAGATAAACCAAATTATAGTAAAATACTATAATAACTAGTAAAATATTATTAAAAACAATGTATATTAAAAAATTAGTAACTAAAATATTACAATAAATTAACTTTTTAAAAATACATTATTATTATAACATGATTATAACATAATATTAATGTTACAATCAAGATGTAATCAATTTAAAACCATTGTTATTTATTAATAAAACATTACTATGCCGAATTTTTACTCAAGATTTTACTTTTAAAAAATCAGCCATCCTTAATTAGAGAAAAGCCAAGCAGTAATTCATTTTTAGATACCTAGTTCTTCCTTGTATCATGCATGTAATTGATTATTTAAATGCTTGGATCTCTTAAATAAAAAAAAGAATCCAGGACAAAAGGTGATCTATTTAGTTTCGGCAAAACGAAATATGTTGAGATACTAGAGATTCAACATTATTGCTAATATATGTCACTCCTAAATTAATTCTCTAATGTTAATTAAATTGCTTATATTAGTTGGAACTAACTACGAGAAGAGAAAGACAATTTTAGATGAACTAACAATTAAAGTTATTAATTACAGCTGATATATTTAACTTTTGACAAGCGAAATATTGTTGATTGGATTTAAACTCGTAGTATACGTTTAAATCATTTCTCCTATTTCTATTCCTAATAATCGTCTATTTTAATTAAATTGCTTTCGGAAACAAACTACGAGAGGAATAGGAAAATTTAAAGATAAACTATCATTTACAGTAATCCGCAGCTTTCGATGACACAAAGCTAGCCACAAAGCGCCACTTTGTATCTTAAAAAAACAATAAATAAAGTGTAAGGAAGCCGTGTCGGTTTCTCCCTATTAGGCGCCCTGAGAAAGACGTGCCCCGGGTTATTTATTCCAAGATTTTATCGGAATTAGAGTCCCAGGCAATCTTTTTCTTACTGTCAATACGTTCTTTACCAATTTATTTATGTTCCAAACAATAAAATATTGAATATATTTCTATGCTTTTTAAAGTAATCACTGGGGGGGGTTTGATAAATTAATCAACTGATTGTGAAAATTGACTTACTACTAATTGTTAATTAGGAATAATACAACATACTAGTTTATTTTTGTCCCCAACCATTTAATACAGGTCATGTGTTTGTTATTTTACCAAGCTGAATATCGGGATAGTTTCTGGCCAACAGTCCCGAGGAGCCAATGTGCAGTTTAACTGTTACACAACCTGTATTATATAACCTTATTTTAAGATTGGCGACTCTTAATGTAGTTGTCTGACCGATGGTATAATGGTTATTACGTAATCCACTTCTTTGAGTGTACAAAGATAAAATTATATAAAAATTAGTTTATGCTTTAGTTTAAGGTATCATTAACTTATACACAAAAAATTACGTATATATTGTTTAAATTGGCGGCTCTTAAATGGGAACGTATTCATAATAACGATGTCTATGTACACATTTTGTTTGTTTTTTTATCCAGTAACGGAAAAATTATTTGATTGACGTAGTTTTTTTGTGGGTACCAAATTTGTATTGGAAAGGAAAAGAGTGCTAATTTTTTATAAATTTTTCAGTATTAATAATACGAAGGAATTTTCTTTATATATAAACAACAAACGTAAGTGAAAGCTATTAAAATAAAAAATTAGAATGCTAATTTGAGGTTTCTAGGAATAAAATTTATTTGACTGACTTACCATTCTGATGAGTACTTATTAATAATATAACAGTGCCTGCCAAAAATGCTATTTTAATATATACACAAGTTATTGCTTACCAAATTTTTTCCCTTTGTGTAAAAGCTAAACTATGATATAAAATATAAACCTGTAACGAGATTATACATTTGCGGATTAAAAGCATAAACATGTGGAGCATGTGTACTTGTTCTGGGCAACGTTTTCATTACACCTGGGCCTGTTACCATTTAATTAAATGAGGTGGGGCTCGTTAATATGTGAAAACAAAATATTTATTAAAGCTATGTACTACATGGATTAATTAAGTTATTCATTGACCTAGCGGTTATAGTAAAACAAATTGGCACGTAATGTTTTTACAGGACATTTAGTGCCGTGATGTGGAAGTGAAAAGTAAATTATTATTTATCTTACCACACAGTAGGAATGGAGAATCTGAAATGTTCATTTTCCTAACACAAAATCACCCTAACTAACATGGGTGACCGTAAGTTTTCAAATTAATCTAACTTTGATTGAAAACGTTGTATGTTATAAAGTAAAATCCCACAGTACTGTAAATTTCTTGCCATTGTTTTGAAGTGAGTTATTAAAAATCACACGACGTTATCTAAGGTAGTGTGTAGATGATCTGGAAAACGAAAACCACCACTGAGCAGAACGTCGTGGTCATCTGTGAAAGTTAAGAAATATAGCGATGGAGCAGAGGCTTGTCAGGTTGTGGGGGTTGCTCGCAGGGTGGAAATGGTCGATTCACTGGAACAGCAGTCGTCAGGCACAACGTTGGCCTGCTCCAGGCGACGAAGGGACAAGTGACGTTGGATCCCTTATATGAAATTACAACTGCCTTTTTGCATCTGCTGACGACTGAATACGGACTCGATTATTGCGTGGTTGCGGGCTCTCGGACGTTTCTAGTGCGCACCAAGATCCGTTTCCAGGGTTTCGGGGAAACGACAAGAGTGCGTTTCCTCCATGTTTTTTCTAACTATCAAAGATTAAAGGATGACTGAGATTTCGCAGATCTTCACAAAATTCTAAAGCGGATGTATGGATTCATGTTTTTATTTTATGGAATAAATGCGTAAGGGCCAAGAAATATCTGTTGTAATTATGAACTAATAAATTTGGAATTGTATATGTTTGAAATGTTATGGTAATCCATGTGCTCATTGACTAAAATGGAAAGGGTTATATGACCAAAATGGTTTAACTAATGTGGATACAAGGTACTACCATATAATATGTTCAAAAATGGCATAGTAACAATATCTTCACTAATCTCCTTAGTAGGTCTGTGAGTTCTTGGAAAGGTGACCAGGTGACTTGTAGGATTATGAACTGGATTATGTCTGTGTTTTGTGATTTTATAGATCGTACCCTACAAAGGACGTGTAAAAGCAATGGTCCTCTACGACCGTCTCAAAACCAGAAATTTAATGTAATCACGGATTTGGTGAATCTTGTAATACTGGGTTTTATGATTGATATGTTCGTACATTTTACACAGGACGTGTAATGCCAACAAATTTATGTATCAAACGTTTCCCTACCGGATTATATCCGTCACCATGGATTTTAGTTTTTTTGTTTTAATGTGAGGTTTTATGTATTGCTTCATTATATATGATCTTTTCTCTCCCACCAGAATAAACTATGAGTTATAATTTTTATTTAGAAAAATATAAATGAGGAAATTGTTTAACGTTCTTTTTTTCGTTTGGATAGTTCATAACCGTTTATATCGTAGTCTATTATTTGATGATATAATTTGATAAGTGAAAAATGTTATGTATAAACATTTACATACTGCAATAAATTATTTTCATAGGTAAAATTTTCTTTACTCCCTTTAAAAATACCGTTTTGAACACTATATTATTAGTCTCCCTTACGTAAAAATGCTTCGTTTTTAAACATGTCGATAAAATGGGTTCATACATTTGTGCATACTTTGCCATCACGTAGTGGGTGGCCAAGGTTTCCTCTAGTATTTATTCATCTGTTTGTTTACACGTTATCAACTCTCAGTAGAATTGAGGAATTTTATTTATGTGAATTTTTTTCCTTTGGAATTTTAGTTTATTGGAGAACAGCTGTAACAACGTATCCACACAGCTGTAATTACTTTATAGCACGTTAAAAAAGTTTCCAATTTGTTGTAAAGAGTGGGCGTCTCCGTGACTTCATTTTAGAATTTTTCCTTTAGCTAATGTTTTGTCATTAAAGATGTTAATATTCGAACATTAAGTTTAAAATGTTAAGTTTCATTCGTTTCAAAAACTTTTTTATCTTTTTACGCAAACTACTGAATATAAAATTTGTATTTATGCTTTTAGAAAGTAATATTTTCAACTAATAGTAGTTTAGAATGTATATGAAGTTCAAGACATTGTTTTCGTTGGAATATTTAATCCACGACACCAACAAGCATACTGAGTAGGGAGAAACATCATGATCAACCTCCAGTAACATCGCCAGAGCGTTTGAGGTAAATATAAATCCTTCAAATTTTAACAGCTTTATTCGAGGGGTGGATTCATACTACAATTAAAATTTCCGATTTTTTAAAATTGACAATCGTTGGCACCTTTTGGTATTTTCAAAAATTGCCAGTGTTTAGGAAGTGGAAATGAGAATCTTCGCCTAGTATTACAGCGAACATTAAAGATGCAAAATTTTTAATATTTGACTATATTTGTCGTTTTAAAACATTAGTACAACATAATTTCCATAAAATGCGGACATTTTTGGAAATTTTATGTTCGGAAATATTGTTTTGGAAATAATTCTACATCTTCCTGTAGTATTAATACTAAATGACGTTAAAAATAATGTTGTTGCCCAACAAGTATTTCTTAACTTTTACTTTAGGAGGCATTAGCCTACTGTTTTTTTTCTTTTAAAATGTTTATGTTTTGCCATATACAAAATATTATTGTGATATAATTTAATTTAAAATGTTTTTTACGCAATGAAATATGTAGTTAAAATCAATAAGAAAAAACTGTGGTGTAATTAGAAATATTTGGGCCAATGTAAATAAAATATGAACTTCTCTCTATATAATTAAGGTCTTGTTTTTCGGCTACAAGTGGACTGTATATAGTTACCCATAAAATTTAGAATACGAAAATAACGACACATACAAATTGTTGTCATCAAAACACTGCCGAAGTAAAGTACAATTCAATTCGACCAAAAATCATTTTAACATATTCCAATATACAGACAAAGTAGAGAGACATACAAAAAAGTAATTAATAAAATTAATTAATAATCGTAAACAAAACTAAATCTAAATAATGAAAAAGAGCTATATTGATTGAATTTTGGGTTTGTCCTCACTGAGAAACTGAATCTGACTACCTTAATCTACCTTATCAAGCTTTCTGACTTTACAGGCTCTGCTAAGGGTTTTAAAAGGGTTGAGTGATTTCGTTTTCCATTTGGACCAAAAAAACTCCAAGATTCTCACCTTTTGAATTAAAAAAAGTGGGTTTAAAAACAGAAAAAAATTTTAACATGTTTTTTAAAAGTAAATTTATTCAAATCTCCTCTTACTTAAAATATATTCGGGATGCGAATCTTAAACTAAGCTCCAGTTTACCTTCTTTTCCGCGTGGCACCATGAAATGATGACTCTACGCAGACTTGATTCTTGAAATTTTGTAGTCGAACATGCTTTTAGGGGTTAGCTTATTGTCATCTTTCTGAGATGTAAACAAGCCCTATACACAGAGAGGAAAGCGAACACTAATACATACGGTTGATATACTCGCTAGAAACCACAACTGGTTGTAATTTAACAACATATGCCTGACTTCCATACACTGTAGTGAAGGTCATAACATGATATAAAGAATAAAAGCAAACTACATAAAACATGCTAAATGCACTTGACGTGAGATATTCATAAGATAAAAACAATTTACTTTGTGAAAAAAACGTGTTAGTAAATTTTATATTTAGAGAGTCTTAGTACGTAAATCATTTCAAATTCTAGATTACAGGGGAGGCAGCAAAAAAATATGTGAACAGAGAAAACAACGTCGGTGGTGGATGTCCACTTTCATCGATTCTCACATGGCCTCGGTTCGCTGTTGTCCCCGCTTTGACTGCCTTGGTAGTTGTATTGGTGTTGTATTGATTTTTATACCTGGATAAATTGAAAAACAATAATGGGACACGGGAGAAAAACCCCATACCTTTTGGACTTCCCTATAAAACTTGACGATACTTCCACACAATTACAAGATCGAACAATTAAAATTCATTAAGTAAGTGTTACATAAAATAAAAACAATCGTGTGTAAATTTGCTTAGTTGTTTCGTCCTATAAATTATATAATGTTCCGGGGGAAGCCTCGAGCCTATTCACAGGCTTTTCTGGCCATGTAGGCTCATTTCCCAGGTCACTTTTAAATAGTTGTTTATATATTCTTAAGTAAACACTTTTAACTAGTATAGTAAACAAAGATAATATTAATGTTATAGTACATTTGCACCCATGTAAATATTGTTTTGGACATAAATTATGAGTCATGGGGAATTCAATTCAATTTCATTATCTACATACTAAAATACATAATGTTGTGCTTTTTTATATAATTTTGACAATTGAGTAGGAGTTTTCAAATGTATTTTGATTTCATGTAGACCATCCCTTCTAAATCAATTAATATTCGTGATATATAATACTTTTAAAATTGAGAAGTCAGAGTTAACAAGAGATGGACCCGAAGTTCATTGTAAACTGTACTCGCTGAACTTCAAGGTAGTTCATATTGTAGACTGTCTCCCAAAAGTGCGTTTACAATTTCTCAGTATCGTATTTCAGTTGTAGAATGATTTTTCAGCTTTTTTTTTGTGCATGGCTCAGAATTATTTCAGATAATGGATGATACTGTTTTAGTTTAGAAACCAAACGGAACTCCAGAACTAGTGAATCAAATTAATACCAATTTCCTTAGCTTTCACGTTCACATCGTTAAATGTAAACAAAGAGCTAATTGGACGCTTTCACTAGGAAGATGTACGTTTACCAACAGAAAAGGTACACTACCTCAGGCCACAACAATTCAGCCTTTCCTTGAACTCACGGGAGTCCCGCTATAGATTTTTGCCTTGGGCCTGTACCGTGATTAGGATGAAATAGTTATTAGATTTAAATATTTTTAAAAGCCACTTATACATGGTTTTTTTCTCAGACTG
>NW_025780058.1:0-50670 GCF_021130785.1 Homalodisca vitripennis | reverse complement strand
TGACACGAGATTTTTATATATGTAAAAGATAGTTAAAATGATTAACGAGTTAAATTTGATAAAATTCTGTTCATAGCATTCATGTTATTTAATGATGATTGGAAAAGTAAAGTTCTTGATTATAAGAGAGAATTAGTCGCTGTATGGTCTGGACTTGTAGAGTATCTTTAATAAAGTGAAAAAATATTTTAATTTTCTTAAAATTAATTCTTTCTTATAATCAAGAACTTTACTTTTGCAATCAGACTGTTAAATAATGCTACATTTATAACTTTTAATCACCCGCTTCGCGTCGTAGAATTCTGCAGCGCCTTTCTTTTTTAACCTGCAAAATATGAGTAGTTTTGTATTTCTGTAGTATAACCGAAGTTAAGGCGCGCTTCCAGTCCGATAAAGCCAGCCAGTTTAGTAGCAAAACAGTATTACAAACAAATGAGGGTATGTGCTCTGGTTAAATGTGACAAATTGTTTTAAATTATTGTCCTACTTAATAAAATAATTTACGCTAAATTGATTCCTACAGTTTTAAGAAGTTCCCGAACAGTTACGTAGGACATAAATCATTTATACAGACGTGGTGCGTTCAGGTGCGGAGGTTTATTTTAGTTAGTTAGTCCTAAGTTTCAACACTAGAGCAGCGCTAACAAATTTGATTGTTGTTGCTGTTGATTTGTTTAAAACTTGTTGTTACTACCTGACCTCTCACTCTACAGATGGCAGTTGGAGCGTTCAGTTTTCCGTGCCGTAAAAAGCATTGAATGAGTTATATCTCGTGTAATTAATAAAATGAAAGCTTCTATCTATGCTATATTAGTATATAGAAGAGTAGAATGCTTAATTATTTATTCAAGTGTTTAAATACGGTATTCGCCCTTGTATTACTCCCCTAGCCAAAAAATATCAAGCTCTCCTTATAACATTTGTAATTACATAACCTCGTATTGTAAGTACAATGGTAATAGCTAGGATTTACTGTTGTAAAAAAAAAAATTAAATTCATTAAATAACTTAAGGTGTTGTTTTGTCACAAGAAGCAGTAATGTTTAAAAAAGTAGAAACTCAAATAGTAACTAAAAGTACACGTACAATACTTGTATGTGTAAGTAGTACTTTACTAACTTCAAACCTTACTATGTGTCAAAAAGCATATTAGTAAAACTAAGAAAAATCACTGCTGTGTACTTGAAAGCACTATGTATATGTAAAAACTCAAACGTTAAATCAGTTAATAAATGTGTTTAAATGATACCAAGTATATGGTTGATTTAAAATAATTCGTTTAACTGCGCCTGTTACAGAAAAAGTATAATTGGAATGTCAGATGAGCAGGGTGACTGAGAGAAATGATAGAGAATGCCGATTAAAACTAAATTAATTAGAAGCAATTAGCAGTGTGGAGCAATTACCATAGCTTTAAAATGTCCAAGAAATAACGTAGTCGAAAGGTCAGAGTAATAAACGGGGAAGAATGGTTATTCACCTTTGTCCAATGTGCTCAAAGTTTTTTTTACTCATTGTTGTTTATTACATTCAAATTTAAACTCTAAATAGAACTGCAATAAAACACAATTAAATTCAATCACATTTGAATGTTTATTTTCTCACCTAGTTATTTACAGACATATTCCTCCAACATTGGTAATTGTGGTTGTTGAATAGTCAAAAAATAGATTACCATTGTTTATATAATACGAACAAAAAATTCAGATTGATCTCTGTCAGTGCCAGTGGAACACTAAAACTGAAGTGATCAACAAATGTTATCGATGGTTACAGGATGATCATTAATGAAGCCCATCAATCGTGCAACTGGTTAGATTTTATTTTTGTCTGCCTGTCTGTCTGTCTATCTGTGGGAACGATATCTTGAAGACGAATTGACCTTGACTTAAAATTTTGCATATAGCTTTATTATTATATTATACACAATTATACCGAGGATGTTAGATTTGGCTGAGCGTTAGTATATAGTATGTTAACATTGATCTTAATGGTGACAATGATGGAAACGAGAAAATAGCAGAATAAATAAATTTGTAACAAAGCTGAATACAATCATATGAGGTTTTTTCTATGTGATATATTTAACATAGTTATTCATACAGTAAATAAGAATAAAAAATAAGAGTTCAGCGTCAATGTTAAAAGTCTCTTATAAGATTTGATTGCAGCGCACTCTTATGTTGCAGTAACTTCCCTAGTTCATCGGAACTTTATATTTAAATACTAATATGGAACCTAACTAAATGAAAAAACACGTGAATGTATGATGTGGAAAGATATATGAAGAAAGACCATATGTAAACTTAAAATGTTTCGTGAAACTTCATTATTCTATACAGACAAGAATGCGTTCTATGATAGTGCATGTTCATCTATGGGATTTTACTGAGCATCATTTATGACTATAACTCGGTAAGCGGTCAAAATTTCACTTTTAACTACCGAGGGATGTAAAAGTTTATTTGTGAATGATTGCCTTTCTAAGTCAGCGGGACATCTCTAAATGAATAAAATGAAGTATAACATTGAAATTGTTAATGAAATCTCAGCGAAGACCATTCCAAATGCATTCTGTGGCATTCTCATGTCTTATATTTAACAGGGACATATTAATACGTAACCTAATATTTTTGACTGGCTTATGTGACTTAAAGAGATTAAATTTATTCGACATTAACAAATATATCCCATAGGACTTTTTGAAGGTATTTGGGTGATTGATGCTAAATCATACTAACCTAGCGAACAGATTTCCGCGAAATGTGACATACACATTGCTTGGTTATAAGAATAAAACATGTATATATATTTAAATTCCAAATTACCACCTATAAATACTCTGAAAAGGTGTTTTACAAAATATGTATGCACTGTACAAAATGCTCAGAATTTTATACGGCTAATAGAGTAAAAACAACAAAACGTGCCATGCAAGTCACAGAGTTTTTATTTCTGCTTGACAAACTCTTCCTGTCATAGAATGTAGAGTCCAAGTTCAATTCTGCTTTTTCCAATTGTGCACCTAATGAGACCTCTTCACTTATATTTAGTCTAAAATGTAAACAGTTAAGTTTTTAGCAATATTACAGATTTGTTTGGATCTCTTCAGATAAAACATGACTCCAGATTCCAGGAGTCAAGTCTACGACATCGTCGAATCTCGGATGATGAACTAAAAGGAAGGTGAACTGGAGCTAGACCTAACATTTACGTACGTTGAACCCTTAGTTACTTAGACGTATAAATAAAGCTTTTACGCACTTAAAGGAATTTCCTGTTGAACTACTGTTGAAAACAACAAGAGCCATCTCGAAATCGGCAGAGACACTTTAGAAAATTTACTGCAATTTAGTTAAATAGTTTTAAATTAATATTTTTCGGTTAAATTTACTTTGTAATTTCATGAAACATCTACTCGCTTTCTGTTAATTTTACTTACACAGTTATGTTCAAAATAAAATTTTCTACAAGCTTCATCAAGCATTTTCATTAGTTTTTTGGAAAAAACAAACAATAACGCCCAAAGACGAAAAAATGTGAAAAATGTCTATTTAATATTGCTCAAAAACTACTTAAATTGCAGTTCTGGAACTAAAAAACTGTTTCAAAGCTTTATTTTTTTAAATGGTGGCAGACTAAATTATTTAACGTAAATATCTTACACAACTACTCATGATAAAAAAGTTACAATTATTACATTTTAGTTAGATAGAGTAATTAAAAATCCAAATATACCTATACACATATAGTTGCAAGAAAATCGGTTGATTTGTAAGGGAGATAATGCATATTTTTTATTTTCTTACGTTTTATTTAAAAGAAACCTAAGTGGGTTTCTACTGAATTTATATCACAACCACAGTTAACAACGTAATGTTATAATTAACTGATTAGGGCAGCTAAAATTAAAAGAGGAGATTGTTGCAGCTCACAGACAATTCTGTCACATGATATGAGTAGATATTGTTTTGTACTTGTTTTTTAAAAGCGCATTATTTCCCTTATTTATCAACTAATTTTTCTTAAACTTCATTATAAATGTATTTTAAATAAAACTTTTAATTATCACGTAAAAAAATTGTACTTTATATAATGCGTTATTTTAAAGATATTTACGTATACAGATTTTAGAAAGCCGCTATTTAAAAAATAAAACTTCAAAAAATTAAAAAAAACAACAGTTATTAGGACTTTAAAGTATAAAGGGTATATCAATTTTCAATTAATAAAAACAAGCCGTTTTGAATTTAAAAAATTGTTAAGTAAAAAAACTAAATAGCAGATATTAGAGTAGTGATTGATATGTATATATTGTACCGTATGACGATAACACATGGGGGTGGTGACTTCTGAGGTCGTAGTAATAAATACTAGAAATGCAAAGTTTACTTATAAGTTCAATTTAATTTACTAAACTTACAAGCACCACGCACTTTTTTTAGATGGTAAATGAAAAATATGTATTGCCACGTTGCTGCCAATTAGAATGTAATAACTAAAAGTATATCTTCTAGGTGGGCCTAAAATATCCAATGTTCTATTGAATTATGCGTACGACGTTTTACTTTACAAAACAATAATATTTCACTTCCCTTCACAATAGGTAGACTCACAACCCGGGTATCGGCGTCTTGGCACGAGACATTGAAGCTGTAGTCTAAGAACGGTTACTTCTAGAAGAGGAGTAGATGTTGGGAAGTGGTAGCCATCTATTCAAACAACACGTGAGATACATCAGCTACGTAAACTCGCCTAAAACAAATTCGCGACGGTATTAGCCATTTAATGATACAAATTACTATTTATAACAACGTGCTCGTCGCCATAAGGACGACGCCACAACCTTTTTATCTATCTCCATCAAGCAAATAAAAGATCTTCAAGGGTAAGTTACTTTACTAATCACATCTTTACTTTACGTTACATTCATTTTATACGTTTGGCATCAAAGGGCTAATTTAATAATACGAAAAGATAAATTTTACTTACGGACAAAGCGCGCGAGGTCTGATCGGTTACGTAGTTGGGCTGCTACAAAGGGTTAGAAGAAAAAATTCATACGCGTGCCAATTAGGTAGTTACTCCGCCCAATAATTTAGTTCCGGAACATTGGATGTAAAATAATATTATATTATACTGGCTGATTAGGTTGCGAAATTTACATTGTATGAAATTTAATTAACTAATTTACGGTACAGAATATCCCCCCTGTTTTGATTTCGCAACCTAATTAGTCGCTTTACTTTAAACATATTCTAAATAACAAACTTAATTCAACCTTTTATTAATTACATAAATTCAAATTCAACCATAACAATACGATAGCGCGGGGTTTCAAAAGTTTTCCTATCAAATCCGCTAGATCGCATGCCAATGCAGTTCTAATGACTGCTCGCTTAGGGACCAAAAATAGAAAATCAATTTAGGCAAACTATTTTCATGCAGTGCACGTTGCAGCGTTTTAGAATTTGCGGGTCGTTGCAAGAATAAGGACATTTAAGGCGATTAAATCGTGAACAAGTGTAGTGTAGTGTTTTGTTATATAGGCGCCACATTCATACTTCTTTTTTGCATTCATACCAGTGTTTTGTGTATAGTGTTTTGCCATTAAATACCCTGAGACTTGCGGACAAGTTACCAATATGGATCGAATACTTTGGAATGAAACGTCCCCTCACGAGAAGCTAAGTCTCACATTTCTTATTAATACTGCATCACTCTTTATATATATTTACATACAACATCCTATACATCTTACATCTAAATGAATTTTAACACTTCAAATATATCTACAAAATTCAACATTTCGGCATACGTACAAAACACAGACAATTTTTCATATTTGATTCCCTCATTACAATCATTCAGGATCAACTTTGTCTCATTTCTTTATACTAAGTCTATTTACAAATTCTTTTTCTATATTTTATTTCCATTGACACATTCGTTAAGAATTCACCAAACAGTTAACTTCCTGGATTTTATCTTATCTTTTAAATTTGGCAGCAAGTGGTTCCTTAAGCTAGGGATGCTACAAAAATTTTTTTTTTTACAGAACAGGTCTTAATTTAATTTTAAATCTACAATATGAACCTTTTTTACATTCAAAACATTTTCAGTGTGTTTGTACAATACAAGTTACAGGGCTTAAAAAATATAAAATTCTATAAATTCCTACATATTTTGGTGCTAATTTTGCACGAAACTTTTCTACCTTATTGCTTAAATAGTGGGTTTCTAATCCATACTAAGGAATGCAACTTAAAGGGATGTTTTACATTTTGCTCTGAGTACTTTTGTCTATTACTGTTATGTGCTATACTCCTTTTTACATTCACCACAGCTCTCTTTAAATTGTTTACAACAGTTTCCTTGGACAAATTCTCACCAATTAGATCATTTAGCTTCCATAAATTAGATAAAGCATTATTACAGGAATGATTAAACATTAAATCAAAGGCAGCAAAACCAGTGCTTTCATTATGGGCGGTGTTTTAAACTTAATTGTATATAGCCTAGGTCATTATCCCAATTACTATGACAGTTATGATAGAAACTACGTAATAATGTAGATATGTTTCTAATATGCCTTTCTGATTGATTTCCATTAGCCCTGTAAGGCGCTAGTCTACGGTGTTCAATAAAATTCTTAAATAAGAACTTCTTAAAATACAGTGATGTAAAATATGCGGAATTGTCTGACACTATTATTTTAGGTACAGAAAAGTTGTTAAAAATTATGCGGTCTAATTTATTACATATTTCAGCACTCTTACATTCCCTCAAAGGGATTAGCCATAGAAATTTACTGGCAGCATCTACAACTACAAGTAAATATACATTGCTGTTTCTAGTTCTCACTAAGGGACCTAAAAGATCTATGAATAAACAATCCATATTGTTCTTAAATGGCACAGATACTAATTCGCCTTCATATTTTCTTTGGCACACTTTACTCATTTTACAAACATTACATGTTTTCACTTTTGCCTTTATAATTTCGTCTAAATCAGGTCTATAAAAATACTGATTAATTTTTCTTTGCGTTCTAGCAATGCCTAAATGACCTCCTATTAAAGAACTGTGGAAGAATTCATATACTAAATCAATTAACTGTACAGGCAAAAATATCTTACTCTTACCTTTTACATTCCTTTTGTACATCAGTAAATTGTTTTTTATAAAATAACATAAATTGTTACTATTGCTTTTTACAGATTGAATGATTCGCTGAGTTTCTTTATCTTGAAGTTGATATTTTTCTAAATCTTTAAACGCTAATGGCAAATCATTAATTAACAACCACAAATTATCCTTGTTATTGCACTTATTATTTATCTGCATTTTAGGCTTTGCATTAGATGTTCGTTTACATGTTTGCCTTCGGGAGGAGTTTTGAATGGCAGAAGGAAATCGATAATCTATTTTTATCCTGGTCTGGAACGTTCCGGCAGTCACTGGGGCTCGGATCAGCTGTTCCCGTCGACTCGCCCTCAAACATACGTGAAAGGGCGTCTGCCAGCGCATTATCGGTGGAACTTTTAAATTCCACCTCAAATGGCAAATTCAAAATCCTCTCGATCCACCGGGCAAGTCTTCCTACCTTCCTTTTGTGATTGAGGACATAGGATAAAGCTTGGTTATCAGTTATTAATTTAAAGGTTCTTACTTCTAAAAATTCGTGCCATTTTTCTATGCAAATTAGTGCACTCAAAGCTTCTTTTTCATAAACAGTATATTTTAATTCGGCATCAGTAAATTTCCTAGAGTAATAGGCTATTGGCATTAATTCATTTTGGTCGTTTTCCTGTAACAAACAACCACCTGCGGCTATTCCACTAGCATCTGTCATTATCATAAATTGCTTTGAAAAATCGGCTAACTGGAGTACAGGAGGATTCATTATAGCTTCTTTTAACTTTACAAACGAATCTTGACATTCACTTGTCCAAACAAATTTAGCGTTTTTCCTTCTTAAACGATTTAAAGGATTACATAATTCGGCATAATTATTTATAAATTTTGAAAAGAAATTGGTCATACCTAAAAACTGTGAAATTTGCTTGGCGTTCTTAGGCGGCATAAATTCTCTTATACTCCTTGTTCGCTCGGGATCTATAGTTACTGTATTATTTTTTATTAAGTTCCCCAAAAAGGAGATTTCCTCAAAACAAAACTTTGCTTTTTCCTCTAGGTTTGCCGTTAAGCCATGTTTGCTTAGTCTATTTACAATCTCTCTGACATGTACTAAATGCGAATCAAGGTCTTTACTGTACACTAAGATATCATCACAAAAATTTATCACATATTTAAATTTTATATTGTCTAGGACTTTATCCAAATAGGCGGACAATACAGCACTACCAACATGTAAACCAAAGGGTACTCGTTTAAATTTATATTTACCAAATATAGTGCTAAATGAGGTAAGATCTTGACTATCAGGTGATAATGGACATTGCAAAAAACTTTTTCTTAAATCTATTATTGAAAAATATTTTGGCTCCACTAAGATGTTGATAATAATTATTTAAAATCACCAATGGGAAAAATCAATTTTCTGTAACTTTTTATTTAATTCGGTATAATTGACTACAAGTCTGTCCTTTTTGGTTAAAAAGGCTGGACTGGAGTAGGCTGAAGTACTGGGTTCAATTATTCCTTGGTCCAACCAATCCTGTATTATTGTTTTCATCTTATTTACAGTAGGAGGGCTCATAAAATAAGGCCTAATATTTACAGGTGTGGGGTCATTTAGAACTAATCTCACTTCCAAATCTAGAGCCTCTCCTAATTTTGGATTAAAAACATTTGGAAAATCCCCTATAAGGTTTTGTATCTCAGCCTCAGCTCTAGTGCACCCTATTTTTACATCAATGCTGTTTACTTCATGTTCAAAAGGCTGTTGTCTGACAATAGTTATTTTCTCATTACAATTGAATTTAAAATAACATGAATCCCCATCAAGATCTAAAATTAATTTGCTATTAGATATAAATGGGTTTCCCAATACAATGTCCCATTTTAAATTATCCAATACAATAAATTTTACTTTCCAACAAAATTTAGAAATTTTTATCTTAGCATAACAGTAACCAAAACATTTTATTTCAGTGTTATTTGCAGCAAACATTCTATCCTCTGACTTCATTAATTTAGAAACATTTTTATTCAACAATAGGCTATCATAAAATTCTTTACTAATTATATCTCTTGTAGCACCAGTATCTAATAAGCAGTTTGTTTTTACATTTTTACCCACTATAGCTTCAATTAAAGGCATATTGTTACACTGTCTAACATTTAGTCTTAAATTAGGTTTTCTATAGTTTAATTTACTCCAATTTTTAATTACCTTACCATAGACTCTCATAAAATAGTGTTTTTCTTTTCTTATTGTATTATTATTTATAAAATTATTATTCTTAAACTTATGAAACCGGGGAGGGATATTTTTAGGTGTTGTGTGTAATACCACTCCCCTACCAACTAGTTTTTTGGATTCTAAAACAGTTTTTTGCTAAGTGGCTAGGCCTATTACAATTGAAACATAACTTTGGGTTTTTAATAGTAGGCCTACTATTCCTAGGTTCAACATGTGGTGGATACATGTTGTTAACATATGTCTTACTTAATTTGTCCCTTAAGTTATCATTAAAGGTTATATTGTTACTAGCTATACACAATTTTTCCAAATCTGTAAAACAAATGGGATTGTTTTCAAAAATCAACTTATTTCTATCTGTAGGCTTAATACCTCTTTTTATACAAGTTACCAAGTCCTGTTCACTTATGTTACACAATAAAACTTGACTGAGCTCTTTGATGTCATAGATGTATTCATACAGTGGCTCATCAAACCTTTGTGGCCTAAACTAAATCTAGTCTCAGTCTTTCAATTAGGCCTACAGGGATAAAAGCACTAATTAATTCCCTGTGTAGATAGTTGACATTTGGCATGACAGACTTACACTGTATTATTTTGGCTAAAAGTGGACCTTTTGCATAACATGGTAACAATGCTAAAATTTCATTTTCTGATAGGCTAGTTTCATATTTTAGTTTTAACAAAGTTTTCAAAAAGTTTATTAGCTCAGGTACTACTAAGCCATTTGTTACTGTAAAATTTTGTAAATAACATTCTACAGGGTTGTTTAACTTATCAAACATATTTAAACCAGACATAGGTTGACTAATACAATCTTTGTTTGCATTATAAATAGGCATTATAGGCAAAGTGGGGGTACTGGCGGTAGGCTGTGATATTGTTGGTGGTTGTACAGAAATAGGGCCTATTTGTTCTTTCACTGCCTGTTCCATAGCCTCATCTTGTTCTAATGATTCATTTAAATTGGCTTCTAACACTTTAAGCTGTTCTAGGTTCACTGTAGGTAGCAAGTTTTTAGCTAATTGTTGTTCAACATTTACTAGCCTACACTTTAAAGCTGATAAAGTTTCACTATGTACAGAACTTAGTTCTAGCTGGTTGTCTAAAAATAAACGGTTTATTAAATGTTTACACTTTTCTTGGAATTTGGTGATTTCTAAAGGTGAACTAGCACTGTTCAATTCACTGCACCCATGTTCTAGTAATATCACTTTTTCACTGAGAAGATTTACTTCCTGATTGTGGTCTATTTTTAATAGGCTACTAGGAGTAGGTAAAATATTGTTTCTCAAACACTGTCTTAAGGACTTTCTGAGTTCATTTACTGTACTGTCACTATTTAATTTAATACCTCTAGATATCAGTTCAAATACCAACTCATCTTTAGACAAATATTCTATTTTAATGGCAGGCATCGTGGCGTTTTCACTCAGTTTCACCCAGTTGATGGCAGAGTAGGCACATCAATAGCAGAGTTGCGCAATAAATATGTGTACCGTATGACGATAACACATGGGGGTGGTGACTTCTGAGGTCGTAGTAATAAATACTAGAAATGCAAAGTTTACTTATAAGTTCAATTTAATTTACTAAACTTACAAGCACCACTTTTTTAGATGGTAAATGAAAAATATGTATTGCCACGTTGCTGCCAATTAGAATGTAATAACTAAAAGTATATCTTCTAGGTGGGCCTAAAATATCCAATGTTTCTATTGAATTATGCGTACGACGTTTTACTTTACAAAACAATAATATTTCACTTCCCTTCACAATAGGTAGACTCACAACCCGGGTATCGGCGTCTTGGCACGAGACATTGAAGCTGTAGTCTAAGAACGGTTACTTCTAGAAGAGGAGTAGATGTTGGGAAGTGGTAGCCATCTATTCAAACAACACGTGAGATACATCAGCTACGTAAACTCGCCTAAAACAAATTCGCGACGGTATTAGCCATTTAATGATACAAATTACTATTTATAACAACGTGCTCGTCGCCATAAGGACGACGCCACAACCTTTTATCTATCTCCATCAAGCAAATAAAAGATCTTCAAGGGTAAGTTACTTTACTAATCACATCTTTACTTTACGTTACATTCATTTTATACGTTTGGCATCAAAGGGCTAATTTAATAATACGAAAAGATAAATTTTACTTACGGACAAAGCGCGCGAGGTCTGATCGGTTACGTAGTTGGGCTGCTACAAAGGGTTAGAAGAAAAAATTCATACGCGTGCCAATTAGGTAGTTACTCCGCCCAATAATTTAGTTCCGGAACATTGGATGTAAAATAATATTATATTATACTGGCTGATTAGGTTGCGAAATTTACATTGTATGAAATTTAATTAACTAATTTACGGTACAGAATATATATGTGTATTATATATATATACTGTACATATGTATAAATAAACATATATGTGTGTATTTATATACATATAAATGATATTATATACGTATATATATATATATATATATATATATAAATATATATAAGAATATACTTATAAATTTTTATTACACATACTAAAGTAACAAATAAAACAAATATTGCTTCCTAAAGAACAGGAGGATTAAGCCAAGCTCAGTTGGTCAGCCAATAAGCCCTTAATCTAACACTTAATACTCAGCAAACTATCTCTTCCCTTGTTTAGGAGGGGTTGATGGACGTGACATGCTTACTCAAGGGTAGTTTCATTGGTCAAATCACAGTCAGCGTTTTCTTTTGTTTATTTCGCTTATTATATCTTATATTACCATTTTGTTACAGTGTATCTAAGTAATCACTGGTGTCTGCATTACTTTAAGGTCGTAAGGATCTTATTATGCATTCATCAAAGCGTATTGTTTTACGCGTTGGCCAACTATCAAAGCATCTTGTATTAAAAATATTAACGTAACAAACAATATTGTATGTAGTATGTAATATAAATGCTTCAATTAAATACATGCTTGTTGTTATATATGATAACAATGAAGTGGTTGCTTCAGTAAAGTATTTCAGTGATTCACTAATCACGTTAAACACCATAATGCATGTACTCAGGTTATGGCGCTTGCCAAGGCATGTGTATGAAGTACGAGTAGTTCACGCCTTGTTTGTTGCCTGAGACGTCATACTCTTGCGTGGAGGTATTACTTATCTGAGACATTAGAATAAAAGTATTATAGATAAAAGTACTCAGTTTGAATATCAGCAGGTAGAACAAACCAATGCGTTGCCCACTTCAAAAGACAAGATTTAGGTATTCCTTCAACTCCAATGAGGAATCTTAATGAGTATGTAAAATTAATTAATAGAATACTAAAATATTGTGATATGTAAATTGAAAAAGATATTAATTTTAATAAAACTTTGTAAATTGAATAGAAAACTTCCAAAATAACTCAGAACACCATCAAATTCTCGGAGCTTTACCACAATGATCAGGGGACTACTACAATGACTCAGGGTAATAAAGGGGTTAAAAAGCAAATTCTTCAACACAGTTGCATCTCCCGGTTTCCATTAATGAGAAATATAATACTGGTATTACAATAAACATTCATATCATTTATTGATTGATGTCCAAATATATAACGAAAACACAGCGATCAAAGATCAGAAATCTAGCAAATTTGGAATATTTTGCATAATAAATGATATTAATTTTCTAAGTTCGAATCTGGAGGTAGAAAATATCACGTCAATAAGTGATAGCAATGTATTATAGGAGATTTACATTCTTTTAGAGAATTATATATTACCCTCCTTGAGTGGCAGGTCCTCAAAACGTATTGTGTAAGAAGGACGGCATTTTCATACTTGGTCAGACTATTAAAATATGTATATGCAATAAAAGTGAGAACGACACGAACACGGATCTCTTACTTGCCGGTAGAGTGTGCTACCAATACAAAACAGAACCTTGGAAGAAGTGAAGCTAGCTCATTTCCAGCCTCTTCTAGTCAAAACGAGCAAAGAAGGGCGAGTTGTACAATACTACCTAATTTTTAGGTTTGAATAACCCTTTGACATTAAGCGAGCTCTTATTACCACATCTCAAGAACTGCGGTTACTGATATGCCAATCTTGGACATCCATAGGGTTGTATGTATGGTTGTATGTAACACTAGGTTTTGACTGTATCCAGGATAGTCTCTAATGATATATCAATACAATATTCTATTATATTTATTATATACATATTATATATATATATATATATTTTATTTTTTTATTTTAAAGTGTACAATTTTACTTTTCGCAAAAACTAAATTTCACTTCAGTCTCATATGAACTATTATGAAGTTTATGACAAATTCGGAATGGAAACCTCCTAGCCTACCGCCTGACCATCCTGTGGAACAATATATTAACACCATAATATAAAATATAGCAAAACCCACATTTGGTGATTCACTTCCAAAAAAACAAAACTTGAGGTATAATGAAAGAAAAAATATCACTTTACTAAAACAAAACAAAAACATAATCATTCTACCTTAAGACACAAGTAACTGGATTGTTATTCAATATATCACTGACTATACGTTACAGGCTGACTCGGTGATACTACTACATACAAATTATTGTCAAAAGATCCAACTGAACAATTTAACACTGAAATTTCTGAATTTTTGGAAATGAAAGGCCCAACTCAAAACTTGCCCGATTAAGAAATCAGTCTTCTAACACCAGACTCACCTAGAACTCCAGTTTTCTACACGATGTCTAAAACACATAAACCGATTCGCAATCCGCCTGGACGACCCATTGTTTCCAGCTATGATTCACCAACAGTAAGAATTTCAAGCTTCGATGGCGCTCATCTTCAACCTTTGGCTAAATCTTTAGAGTCACACATAAAGGACACCAACGAGTTTCATTGACAGACTTTTCTGAAATACCCCAGCCCTTGGATAGTGAACTAATTTTGGCGACAGTTGACGTGGAATCTCTGTACACAAATATTCCTCATGACGATAGAATAAGAACTGTAGAACATTTTTAAAATTTATGATTCAGGAATTCAATACCTTCTACTTGTTTTTTATCTGCCCTAGTAACCTTTATACTTAAAATGAATAATTTTAGATTTAAAAACAAAAATTACTTACAAGTGAAAGGAACCGCAATGGGAACCAGAATGGCACCTTCATATGCAAATTTATTTTTGGGACTTCTGGAACAACATTTTTAACATCTCAAAATTTAAAAGTGTTAGTTTGGTTCAAATTTATTGACGATATTTTTAATATTTGGCAACATGGAATGGATAGGTTAACACATTTTATTCAACAATTAAATTCCTTTTCAGTTTTAAAATTCACTTTCAATATTTCCAAAAACTTGTTATTTTAGATGTCGATGTGTTTTGTAGACCAGGGACACCTAAAAACAAAATTATTCAAGCTGTCATCCTGGTTCCTTAAAAAAACTATTCCTAAAAGTCTAGGAGACTTTGCTCTAAGAAAAACTATCATGAATGTCACGCTAAAAAAATTAAAAAGTGTTTTTTTGAAATATAGCATAACCTAACAAAATTTTAAATTAGAACATGCAAAAATAATAAAACTCTACTCCTAGGAACTATTACAACCAAGGAAAATTTATTACGACCAACTATCCAGGGCTATACAAAATTAATGGTATAACAAAAACTGCTCACAATATTATACAAGCTTTTCACCTGTAACAAAAAATGTATTTACTAGTCAACCTAGAGTAATTTTTAAAAAGCCTCAAAATTTGAAAAACATATTAGTAAGACCAAAAACTACCCTTTGATGATCTAACTCAAAATTTAAACAAACTTTTTGACTGTAAACCATATTTTAAGCCTCGCTGCAAAACATGTAATTTAATAATAAATTCAGAACATTTCTGAAGCAGCGCAACGAAAAGAAATTATCCGATAATTGGTAAAATGACTAGAATCCAGCAATGTCATTTACCAGTTGTCATTAAAGACTGTCCGAAAGACTACATTGGTCAGACCATAACTCCATTGCACATTAGAATGAACAAAAATCGCAGCGATACAAACCTTAAAATTAAATCCAATCCTATTTTGGCCCATGCAATGGAGCATAACCAAAAAATCGGTGACTGCTTTTCTTTAAAAAGTATTAACAAAATTCAGAACCCCCATAAACTTAAAATTAATTATTTAGAAATGGATCATCAGGGGTGCTACAAACTAAACATCCGGATGGTCTAAATTTAAGATATGGATAGCAGTATGTATAAATTACACTTAACAATTTTAATTTGTTTTAGTTTATAAAATTACAAATTTAACTACAACTTTAATTTATAACTTTATATTCCTTGTATTAAACAAAATTATTTACTCTTCGTACGTAATTCAAAATTATTTTTTTAACATATTCATGATGTTTCTTTTGTTTATTATTTTTTGTTGATATGTTCACTTATTTACCTATATCTCTTAAAAATATCTTAAGACGAAATATAGAGAATTTGTATGTTCCTTTTTTTCTATGTTGTTTTATTCTTATTGAAGATATATATATATATATATATATATATATATATATATATTCATGATGTTTCTTTTGTTTATTATTTTTTGTTGATATGTTCACTTATTTTACCTATATCTCTTGAAAATATCTTAAGACGAAATATATATATATATATATATATATAGAAGAATATATATATATATATATAGAGAGAAATATGTATATATATATATATATATATACTAGCTGTTTCCCGCGGCTTCGCACGCTTTTCGTAAGTTTTGCCCGCGTATGAGCATTTCTGGTTGAAGTAAATTATATTTCCAACCCCGATGTAGATTTTACCTTGATGTCACGATCAAGAAAATATGTCAAAAATGTATTATACATGCATAATGTATTTTTATTACAAAGTGGTCTACCACTCAACCTTTAAGTTCAACCAAAAATTTAGTTTAGACAATTATACATCATAACTTAGCGCCTTCAAATAGTGTTTCACTGTTTAATATACGTATCTATCTCGTAATTGCAGGTTATAATGTGCAGGCGCTTTGAAAACTTTTCTTAATTTTATTCGTTTATATTCACGACATAAGCGAATAATTCAGATAATAACTATCCTATCTTCTATGTTAGACTAAATTACGGATACATGTGAAATTTGATTGAAATTGGTTCAGTCGTTTTGGAGTTTATTGGCAACATACATCGTGACTCAAGATTTTTATATATTCACTTATTTACCTATATCTCTTGAAAATATCTTAAGACGAAATATAGATATATATATATATATATATATATATATATATATATATATATATATATATATATATATATATAGAAGAATTATATATATATATAGAGAGAAATATATATATATATATATATATATATACTAGCTGTTTCCCGCGGCTTCGCACGCTTTTCGTAAGTTTTGCCCGCGTATGAGCATTTCTGGTTGAAGTAAATTATATTTCCAACCCCGATGTAGATTTTACCTTGATGTCACGATCAAGAAAATATGTCAAAAATGTATTATACATGCATAATGTATTTTATTACAAAGTGGTCTACCACTCAACCTTTAAGTTCAACCAAAAATTTAGTTTAGACAATTATACATCATAACTTAGCGCCTTCAAATAATGTTTCACTGTTTAATATACGTATCTATCTCGTAATTGCAGGTTATAATGTGCAGGCGCTTTGAAAACTTTTCTTCATTTTATTCGTTTATATTCACGACATAAGCGAATAATTCAGATAATAACTATCCTATCTTCTAAGTTAGACTAAATTACGGATACATGTGAAATTTTGATTGAAATTGGTTCAGTCGTTTTGGAGTTTATTGGCAACATACATCGTGACTCAAGATTTTTATATATATATAAGATGTTATGTTATTACTTACTCCACCTTATAGGGTCATCTTTATGTTAGAATAATTAATGGTTAACTAAAACCCTTTTTTGAAAATTAATTGTAATTTTATTTCATACACGTGTTTGGGTATAAACCATCTTCAGTGTTGTAAGATGGGGCTTATATTGGTACTGATAACTGACTTACATTAAAACATAAAACCAATATTTAACACTTTTATTATTTTGTGAGGCCTTTCGATATCAATGAGGCCTTTTTTTGTGATGTGTCTGAAGATGGTATCAAAAGGCCTCACAAAATAATAAAAGTGTTAAATATTGGTTTTATGTTTTAATGTAAGTAAGTCATCTTCAGTGTGTACATTAACTTCTAACTATAAAATAAATAAATAAACAACTAAATATTTACATGTGGACAATTCGAACAGATGTAAAATTTATATGACAAAGTTGTAATTTTGATTAGTATTCTGTGTTTAATATTTTCTCAAAGATAGGAGAACTATTAAATAAGTCGTTATAATATTTTCACAACAATATATATATATATATATATATATATATATATATATATATATATATATATAAAACACAACAAGAAGTCTTGGAAACACGTTAAATTTTTAATTACTTAAAGTTTATATTTTACTATTTTGAAACAATATTGACATTTTTAATAATTGGGCAAGTTGACCCGTAGTTACGATTGAAAAGCCACATATATTAGTTTCTAAATAGTTTATGTTACGTAATTAGCTGCGTTTTTGTAAATGTAGCGTGTGCAATGTGTTGGAAAAATTTAACTTAAGTGTTTTATTAATGCGATGTAATATAAGAATGGACAAGTGAAAAATAAATGTACTTTAAACATTAGATATTTATTAAATTGGGACATTTTTAATGAACAGCTGTGTGTTTAAAACGACAGTTTCGTAAAAGAGTATGCCGGGGGCCCAGCGCAGACAGTTTCTAAAAGACACCTTTAAAATTGCTTCCTGAATAATATAATGGTTGAGTCATAGCTTCAGAGCACCTCACCAAAGAACAGTTCGTTTACTTTACAGATTGTAGCCGCTATGAAACCGTTTTCGCAAATAATTTTAAATTTTACTAGGCCAAAAATTGCTTTCATAAATCGAAATCAATATTACTGAACTACGTTGTAGTGGCTAATATCTTTAATACATGCTCATAAGACAGGTCAATAGTAGACATTACGGTGTGAAATTAAATGATAAGACTTAAAATATATAGTCCATTCACCTCTTTTAGAACCTATTGCTGAATTCTATAAATATCTGCTAACAATAGTAATCAATACCTGGTCACGAGTCACTCACATATAAAAAAGGTACCAACAATATTTTACAGCTCTATTAAAATAATTTCGCCCGACCTTACATAAACATAGAAAATGTATGATATAATTAGAAAAAAGAAATTAAATATCTCATTTTAATACTGTTGTTGAGACATGTAAACAATGTTATTATTATAATAATTTTTTGACTTTTATTTACAGTATCTTGTGTAAAATCTTTTAATATAGTTATTATTATATAAAATCTAAAACGTTTAGCCTCTTGAAACTTGAAGCACACGAAATGTGTTTTACTGTTCTATCTTTACTTTCGTGGAATATGCTTGAGATTTAAGCGATAGAAGTGATTTTATGAAACTTTTAATTTTGAATTTTTTACATGTAGAGTTATAATAATTCACTTGTAAGCCAATTCTTTTTTGTTAGTGCCTTCTGTCAACATTATAATGCCATCTCAGACTAGCTCCATTTTCATGTATCTTTATTATTCCTGTGTACTTTAAGTTGTTTATATAAATCATCTGCATAATGATCTATACCTAGACATTTGATAGACTTCTGTTTAATTTCACTTCCTGATCAGTAGATTTATTTACTAGTGATATTAAATAAATAATATAGTAAAACGTGAATAATAAAAAATTGTATATATTTTTGTAAGCGGTAACTAAATAGAATTTGCATAACTATTGCTTCCATAGAGGATATATAGTATAAAACTAAGGGAATATTGACTTTCATATTATTAGTATGATGTGTCCTGTATATCTTAAATGATAATTTCTGTTTATTTTCAGAGATTGACGCGAGGTTTGTTCCTAAGGACAATATCTGTTTTTGATATGAAATAATATTCAGATTGAAGTATTAAGGTGTTTCACTCGATCCAATACCTTTACATATACATTTTTCAGCTAGATAATTTAAGTTATAACATATCCAAAACATACACTAGAGTCCCCTCCATTCATCACTTCAAGATGTTGTCAAAGAAACCATGTCAAGTACGGTAGTAGTTTTATTTCTGCTGTAATAAAACAACCGGCTCACTTGCTTTTGTTCTGACGTCTTGTGTTCATCCTTAGTTGTCTGAACACGTCGTTTTAACTCAGCAAGCAAGATAGCTCGTCAGCGACAGCCTCACGTTGCTCGCAGGCTGGGAACTGAAGTATCGTATCTTGATGTAGCTCAACTGCACTACTCTGATTATAGCATACAAGTTTAACCCTTAGACTCCCAAGTGGAACAGAGTCCGTCTTGAGATGAACGACATTGTCAACTTGTTTAAGCTCTGAGAGTAATATATTATAACATTTCACTGAATATATAACAAAACTATCAGGTTTAACAGGTAAATACATATGTATATGTATGTACACATATGTATTTAAGTAAATACAAATACTTACAAGTATATGTGTAACACACATAAATGTATAATTTATGATATAACAATATCTACACTAAGAAAAATGTGGCATATAACAAACAGTTGTGACAGAGTAAGCTGTTTGATTGGATCATTGGTTTAACTGGATCAACAATGCAGAGCCATTATGGTCATCAATTTGCAATATTACTATGCCAACTGATCTCCATCCTTGATATGCTCAATTAATATTTCGAGATATTCTCAACACTTACTTAACATTATTTTGTATGTAATAAAAGTATATTGAAATATGTTATAATTAGTCGTTTGATCTTAACATTAAAAGAAAAACAAGTTTGTTTCTTCTATCTTCTTTACAAGACATGGCTTAGCACTAGTAATAAGATTTAGTGCTGCGTTCATAAGTTACTCTTATTGTAAGTTATGATCACTTATTATAGTACGCACTCGTGAAGTTGAACTATAAAGGTTAATATTACAGAAGTATAATTCATAATTTAATGCTATAGGATGCAAAGGAGTGAGGCGACCTTTTTATTTATACTCCAACACAACATCCAAGAACTCATTATCTTCTCGACTTTAGTACAAGATTAAGTCTTGTGTATTACTCTACACATTGTGTATTACATCTATCTTGTGTATTACTCTAAGGTAATACACAAGATCAAAAGATAGTTTTATGTCATATAACAGCTTGAATTGTTTTTTGCTTGAGGCCTAAGTCCAGTAGATTACTGTATGATGATTACTACTAATACTATTGCTGATTACTGAAGAAGAATAACCGATTATCTTTCTATGATAGTTTCAAAACACTTCCAAGTTCAGAATAATCTTTTTACTGTTACTAATAACTCTTACTTAGAATTATCAGCCCTAGATCAATACCAAGTCTTTGGAAAAATGATAACTGAAATTATCGCCTTACTTGAGACAAATTATATATATATATATATATATATATATATATATATATATATATATATATATATATATTATATATATATTTTATATATATATATATATATATACAGGGTGTAACATATATAAAACTTTATCTTTGAAGAGGCTTTCCCTCTAAGGTAATTATCAATCAATTAAGGAAATTATTGTTCAATTATTACCTAATTTAAGAACTAATATACTCTACACTAGATCACAAGCATGTTATAACCTTGGTGACAACTCGAATTATCGTCTTATTTCAAGGCAAAATATACTCTTCAACTTGACCTCTGAAGTGGGAGGAAAAAAACAAGATAAAATGTGCTCCCTTCATTATCTTCTTATTCCTTATGTTGGATATTCGTGTTTCATTGAAGTGAAGTACCTATTCCAATTAAATACGCTTCTTCATAGTGGAATTTTGCGATGACACAGAGTTTATTTGGTTCAGTCCAGCTACATTTGTGAAACAGAAAGAATAGTCCCGGAACCCAACACTTCTCTTAAAAATTTTGTTACTAGTGATAATAACTTCTTAAAATTGTGCCGTTATCCGCCCCTTGTTCTGTACGGTACTCTTGATAGAAAGGCCCTAGATACTTGAAACTTGGTTCAATTATTCGCTTGGTTGAAGGAAGAACTCTCTTGATTTTGGAATAAAAGGGCATATTTAAAGTTCTTATATAATATTTTATCATTTTACACTGCTCATGAGGGGTTGCAACAATCAAATCGCAGAGTAAACAGCATTTTTAACAAACTGTATACAATTAAACGTCATTTTATCTTGTGACATTGCGTCAAGGGATGATGTTACTTTATTGGAATATTTGTTAAGCATTTTTTTTTTAATTCTGATAAAATTTTTTGATATTCTGTTGTATTGATTTATATTTGACAGAAGTTAATAAATTTAATCTTAAGTAAATATGCGTATATAATATTGCATTCCTGACCTATTTAACAGTTATAATTTTATGGATAAAAATCCCTTTTAAAAGTAAATAAATGGTAAGTTACTATAAATTCTCTTATGGGTCGTTCCTAAGTGAGCAATCCCATAATAAAGAAAAAAGGTATTGCTCTTATCCATAGAATGAATTTAGAGAAATTTAATCACTAAACACTTTTAGAACATCTAATACTGAAATTTTGCACAGTGAGAAACGCCGATACGAACATTTTGACAGGGTTTCTCACAGCAAAGAATCGAATAGGATGAAAATGGTTACGGAAAGAGTTGCGGTGTGGAAAGTAGTGGATGCCGGCGGTTTTCTGGATGACCAAAACTAACTTAAAAATGGCTTCCGTGGGAAGAGAATTTGTTTGTATAAAATACAGTTTACTTGTACAACTATTGTATGTAATACAGGCTAGGGTGTGTGTCAAATATCTGAATGAAACATCTAAAAAAAAGCTGATATGAGTATCTCCAAGAATTGTATTTTCGATTGTTTACGTTATTTTTGTTAAATAAATAACGTAAAACGACTAATCAGGGTCTAATATTCCTTGGAAGTCAGGAGTATGAAAAGAGCATGTACTATTACAAGTTGGATTTTCAATCAACCTAGCAAAACTGAATATCAAAATATAAACAGAAGCAATAAAAAATTGCTTATAGTGCCATACACTATAGATTAATCTCAAAGTAAATCTCTTGATGGAAATGTATAAGCCTAAGGAGGCAAATTTCCTGTAAATGGTCCTGTGATAAATAACTAAGCTATCATTGAAACCCTATATTATTAGAGATTATTTGTATTGATTATTGGACATTTTTAAAACACGTAAAATGTAACGATATTCCATAAGAGGTCAAATGGTAGTTTTACTTAAGTAATTAGATTTTAATTACAATTGAGTGATAAAAAATAATTTCGTTATTTATTAATTTTTAATTTAAGTACTAAACATTGTTTATGATAAAATGTTAAATATTGTATTCAATTAAGTTTCCTTTACTTATGTAAATGTGAATAAACTGTTAGGTAGATGGGTCTGAACTACCCGATTGGTTTTGCTTTTTTGAAGCCTCGATGTTCTCTTCAATACTGTTTTGGAGGGTAGGACATTTTGTTAATATATAAAAAATATAATGTACTTATGTAAATCTTATATTGAAAAGTTCGAAAGTAGAACATGGAATTTGACAGTTTGCAAATCATCTGTAGCAGAAGGACACACTTGTTTGAAAACTGTGTCTTAACTAACTTTTTTTAATAAAATATTCTAGTGCTCACCAACAGAACATTATGGATGACAGAACCGGACATGACTGAATACATGGGAGGAATCTCTATATTATTCAAGTACTGAGTTAAGATATAGTTTTAAAATATAAACTGTAATGTATGTGTGTGTGTCAGTAGTAATTTAGCTGAAAAATCTAAATTTTTATTTATATTTTAATACATTTTTCAATTTATTCAATTGTAAAAACCATTAAACATTGTATAACCATTATTATATCAATAAGTGTTTACGAAAACGTTATATTTTAAAATAGCATAGCTTATTATAAAACGTAATAACTTTGAATTGTTGTAATACATAAGAATATCCTATATAGTTAGTACATGCATATTTAAAAGTAACAGCTATATAAAGACGCATTAAATTAAACAGTAAATCCATGAAAGAGTATATTATTATAAAATAGTTATAGTTAGTATAGAATTATCGTAAGAAACAATAATTGTAATTTTAAAATATAACTCAGCACTTCCATTTTGATTAGAGCTTTTTTGTGTTAGGAATAAAATTAAATTCGTGTTATTTTAAATCTAATTACATTCAAGATGTATTATATTTGAATAATTATTGCGTAAATTCACAAACTTGATATTGGAGAATAGTTTCAACTCGCAGACATAAATCATGCTGGTGAAGGTATCGATTTTGTTGAAGGCGTTGAAATATCTTGTTTACTGAGACAAAAGACAGATGGGATGATTTTAGTTTAACGCCGTACTTCCTGGAGTTAAGCACTTGTTTACAAAATTGTTTTAATTTGTTTCAAAATAACTTACAGCTATACTACTCTAATATCTATCTATTAAATCTGTAAGCTCTGGTTCATTATAATAGCTAGAAATAATAATGAGCGCAGACACATGAGTCTAACATTTAAAGAGTGAACATTATTTATAGTAGCTAAGTAGGTAATTTACGAATAATACATGGAATTAAGAATTGATTTCAGTGAAATGAACCTAGTTTTCCTCCATAGGAAGAATTTTAAACCTTATAAACTTATCGTCCTTATTGTTATCGTAGCGATATCCAGGAAATTTCATTTTAAAAATATATCTACGACTCATCCAAAGGGTTTTTTGCAATACAATTTTTTTAAATATTAACGATAAAGTACAACATGTTTTGAGATTTTATTTCTGAATAACATGCTATAATAGAACCAAACTAAAAGGGTATAAATTATGTATTTAAAATGAGACATTTCCCATGATTCTACTACTAAAAATGTTCATGAGATACAACATTGGTCTTATGAGACTAAAATGGAGATGGCCGCCAGTACAGCTGGTTCTTGAAAGAGAACTATATTAGCCAACTTTGTGGCCGTAAAATATTCTTAGACTTCAACCTTTTTATTCCTCTTTTTGTCATTATTTTCATAAAAATTAAAATGAATTATTTTCAATTAATTACGTTTAATTAAGAGATAAATCATTAATATTTGACATAAATTCTAAGAAATAGATATTCATGAGGTACTAGAACATTTGACATTCATCGTCATCCAGCTAATAAATAATGCGAATACAACCATTTCTGAGTGTCCTCATATAAAATAAAAAAATGATTAAGGTTTATAGTAACAAAGCTTAAGGTGGTTTCAGCAGAGCTACAACTTAAATTTCCAATAAAAACAAATGAACGAAGGTACTTTTTTTCTGGACAGGGTCAGACGGTGTGGCATACGTACAGGCTGTAAGTAAGGCATAGATGTAGGCATTTCTAGTAACAGCTGTGATTGTCACCTATGTGGTTAGGTTTTTGAACTATTGTGAAGCAGGTGCGCTCGAAAATGTAAAGTGAGACTGTTCTCAAGATCCCGAGTTCTCTAAAGACTTGAAGGTCTTTGAAGGATTTTGAGTCTAGCAGAGTCCAGCCCTGCTAGTATTCGAATTGTATTTTTTGTGGGACTAAAATACGTTCCTTGTTTCTTGCTCAATAGTTGTTCTATACTAGTAACTCATCCCTCGAAGACATTTGAAAAGAGAGAAATATGCTGTCCTTGCAGTATAATTGGTACAATTTCTTTTAAATGCTACAAGAGAGGTTGCCATATATTGTAAAACCGATGTACGTTGCTTCATTGTTTTCAGTTATTTCAAGTAACAAATATTAGACATTGGTTCTACGAACTTTCCGTATTAGTTAGAACTAGGTCGTTATGTTAGCAATATCTTTGTGTCATATTCAAGGTTATACAAGAGTTTGTGTTGAGGGATATTCAGTATTTTTATGCAATAAGAGGGGCTGTTTCATCGTAGCTGTTTCAGTCCAGCCAATGTATGATAAATTTTGGATTTAAATAATTAGATTCCACGCTATAACTATAATAATTGTGCTTTTGGTGAAACAGTAAGGTAGTTTTATTAGTTAAGGTACGGGAAAGACTAACTAAGCTGCGGGTATTATGGGAGATAATTATAAAGGGGATAATCCTCTTATGTAAATAATGTGGAAAGCATAGCAACTACAGTGTTTGCTGTATATGACGTAAGATTCCTGTATTGCCCTCAGTGTAGAGATATGAGTTATTTCAGCTACTTATTCATTAATTTAAAAATCATCATTCTCAGTCGATTATAAGAAACCTAACATGAAATATGCTTGTTACAAGTACTTGTAGTAGTACTCATCATTAATGTGATTCACTATGTTATGAGTTAATAAATTATTTTTAATGTCTATCGACACGAAATGAGGTGCTGAACCTGATGATCCCATCTGTATGGAAATGTAATAAGTTTAGAAAAACGTTACGATTTGTACATCTTCTGCAAATGTAAACTATTCGTGTACGTGATCGTTCAGTGGATACATGGTTCTGTTTCTTTATATATTATATATAGTGTGTGTGTGTGTGTGTGTGTGTGTTTAACTGCCTTTTTTGTATAATTTCATTTACTGTTTAGATTTAAAGTGCCTTGAATTATAACTTAAGTAAGGACTCACATATAAGGTTAAGTTTTTTTTTTAATTAGAACTGGTGGGAACTTTTTGTTTACTTGTAATTCGTCCTTTAATCATTGAAAGTGATAATTACTTCAAGATTATAAATACTACAATTGACCAGAGTCAATTTCAGGATGGTGTAGTGCCAATGAGGAAAGTTTTGGTCCCATTGAGAAGTTCCGAATAGATGTTTGTTATGTACTCAGTTATCAATCAAAGTAATAATTTCTATGTAACGACGTAAAGCAAAAGGGAAACAAACACAATAACAGACACTGTTCAATATTCTGAAATAGACCAATCTTAACGAAAATGAGTTTCAGATATCAGTAAAAATTTAATCATATGTTACACAGTAAAGAAATTATAATTTAAAAGAATTAATTAAAGATTTACAACAGCATAAAATTTAACATACAAGTACGGAAAACAGGTGTACAATATGAGTAAAATGAGACAGGATACATAATACGTATGATAAGTTAATTAATTAATGACTAGTGCCTCCGACTGTAATATTGCTATACTTATTAAGAATTCACATTCACGGCTAGTCGTCATACCCTAAGCGGCCGATATATAAGTAGCTTTAAATAATCAAATTACTACGCAAGTCGTAATGATGCACATTTTGTCCAAATTTGGAACTGTGGTTTTTCAAGCTATATCATTATTATGAGTAAGAAAGTGGGTTTATATAATTAGTTTTGGATGTTGACCATTATTTACAGGATTGGAATGTGGGTGCTTACGTGAAAATATAAACATGAAAGACATAAAATGAAAACAATGGCTTTCCTAAGGCTTCCTTTATACCACTTAACCTTAACCTCCTTATAGAGATGATTTTTTTATAACTAGTTCATGAAAGCAATTAATTAATTACACTTAATTAATTAAGTCTAAAATGGTTTTTGTTACATTTAAAAATATATTTGTAGTTTAGAGTTTAATTTTAAAACCTTCACTTCACAATATTACATATCTTTACTTTGGTGTGCTTAGAAATAAAATAACAAGCAAAATATAACAAACAAATAGATTTTTAGTGTGAAATACATCCATAATGTTGTTTGCTTTACCATTCAGAAATATATTGTTTACAATAAAATACCCATAATATTACATTTCATTTTAAAACATTGTATAAAATATTGTAAAAATATTTTGTTATCGTAAGATCCAAACTCGATATTAAATGAGAAAAGTACGATGCTAATTTGTCCAAAAAAAGGAAAAGTTTTATGGTAATTGATTGTACTTCTGGGAATAAACAAGTAAAATATTCGTTTACCTCAACAACTGTTTATTCTGCTGATACTTAAACCACTTAGCACCTGTATATGTTTACCATTATGAAATAAAATGGAACTATAATGATGTGTATGTCATCACGTTGCATGATGTGAATTCTATCGCAACTGACATCAGCAAACTGCTCTCGATGACCGGCTCTAGTCAGAAAATCCTCGCTGTTTCAGGTACGTTTGATAAATTTAAGTAAGTACGATTTCAAATTGCATTTTTCCAGTTATTACAATGTGTATGAACTAAACACAATCGAAATACACTTTTCGGAGAGATACTACATTTCAGGATACTACATGAATTTTTCGAACTAATTATATTTCACAGTGCTAATAACATTTATGAAGACATGAAAAATAGTAAACTATAAAGAAAAAACAAACAGGCTAGTAGGCGCTTTTTAAACATGTTTATGTGTATCTTATATGCAGGTAAAACACTATTGTATAAATATAAAATGTTTTACATAAAAAATAAGACTATTACATGTTATTAATTAAATATTTCATACTTATTAAAAATGTCTAAATATTCATGTTAAGTTTTAAATTTTAATCTGTATTACCATGGAGTCAATATTTCAACATAAATTATTATAGTATTACAGTACTTTCTGTTTATTAAACCGTAATTGTACGTAACACTATCTATAAATAGTTATAGTTATTTTATAATATTTCTGCAATGACGATAATATTGTAATTTTTATTTCTAATTAAATGGTTTTTATCGTTCAGTAAAAAAAGTATTGCAGTATTATAGCGCTCCGTTGCGTTTTCAAAAGAAATACGAGTTTTTTAAGCTATTATAGGTTCTTGTTCAATATATAAAATATCATAACATACAATAATAAGATCTACTTATTTGTTGGACACAATTTGGTTTATTCCAAATTTTATTTAGATTATTATAAATACTTTTTTATGTTTAGTTAATACATGGAGTATATTAAAAAAGATAAAAATTGTTGAAAAGGTAAAATGGTTGTGTAAAAGGTAGCTCAGATCTTATTAGATATTAATATTCGAATCAGACTAAAATGGTACAATTATAACCAATTTTCACGGGCGGAATATCTATAGTAATTAGACGATAAAACAATAATAACGCCGAATTCTCATAGTTTACGTGGCTTAGTTTAAACACCCACTTCTTGTATAGCGTAGTGATACCAGTTTGACAAATTGGACTGTCTTAGCCACGGAGCAAAATTCCCACAAAAAGAATGCAGCATTCATTTTTTAGTCAACACTCAAAATAACCAGCCGGCACGATCCTCAGCACGTATTTGTGTCAAATTAAAAGGACGTAGGCCTACTTTGTAAAGAAAATTATTTGGGATACTTTGCTTATTTTTAAATGGAAGTGTCTAAAAACAATGCAAGTGCATTCAGTGAGCCAATGTCTCAGACACAATGTCAGTTCGTAACAGTGCTGTAATAAAATTCTACTATTAGCTCTGATGGCTAGGAGTTTTTGCATTAGTTTATAACCCACCCGTACTTTGTTATAAGTGATTACGGCTTTGAAAATGTAACACTGAAACACAATGCTTAATTGTTACTGCACAGGGTTTTAATTTATTCGGTATGCTCGTTATACTAACAGTAACCAATGTAATACTATAAAAGACACAAATTGGGTATGTTTTTACGGTTAGTATCAACAACTGACCCACACTGAATGAAAGCTTTGAGCTTAAATATTTTGTGTATTCGCAAGTTCTCAGGTATCCACCTGATTTTAGCATTTAAAGAGCCTCTATTTTAACAATGTAAAATTTTTAAATTTTCCGGAAGAAGATCTCAACTGAACAGATCAAACAGACATTCATAATCAAGTACAGTAAAGGTCAGATCAAGGTTCTGTGGGTGGTGGGGTGGGGGAGGGAGCTGCTCTACTTAACCGGTCGCTGCGATACTCAATCAGACCAGTCTGCTGATGTTCATGTGTTTACCCTAACTGATTGACCCAAAGCGCTTGAATTTACCCATAACCAACACTGGATTCCCCGTGTGTTGAGACTGACGTGACACGATGACAGGCCGGTTCACATGCGGTCAACAGCAGCGCCTACTCAAGTGAGCCTTTGTATCACTGTTAAAAGTTCCATCAGTGATGTGCGATCGTAGTACTACTCTGAATAAATTAAAATTCTTCCACCAGCCTAGGAGAATAATTTCCTAGTCAGGGGTCACGTTTTGAGAAATGACCAAGGCGTGAGTGACCGATTGTGAGTATAAATACGGAAATTTACTCATTCCACGTGGACTTTATGTGCTGATTATATTATGTCATATTGAGCAAAAAAACATTATGATGTAGTACACACGCATATACAGCAATCCATACGCGATCTAGTTAAATATTTTGAACTGTTACATATGGAAGTCAATGTCCAGAAAAGTAGTGTACTTTTATTCTAGAAAATGAGTGTTTTATCCTAATCTGCAATACTTTATAAAAGGATCAGCGATTATATGTAGTTAATACAATGAAAACGTTGGGTATCTTTATATATAATAAGCTTATATTAAGTCTCGCATTAATAAAATATTGCAACAATGTTTAAAGGATTTAAATATATTCAAATCAGGTGCAGATGAAGTGGAGCCCATCCAGAAGTTTATTAAAGATTAACAAAAGTCTTATCTGTAGTAAGTTAGATTATGGATGATTTCCTATCGACACATTGCCTAAGTTAAATTAAGCAAAATATACCATACTCAAAGTCAGGCATTAAGAATTTGCAGTTGTAGCATTCAGATCTTACTTTCATTAAAACTTTGAATGCAGAAGTAGCAATAAACCCTTGAAAATCTAAGAGAAAATGTGTTAACTGAAATATTAATCGACGATTATTACTCAAAGTAAACCTCCTGCTTATTCCAGTTAAATGTATTAAAACTCGACATATACAGATATGCAGTGTTTGGAAAAGAAGAAGTTCCGTTCTTTTTTACAATCCTTTAGAAACATTTCTCATCTGAACACTAATTTCTCTATTAATGATGAACGTAAAAATCAATGGGATTTTAAAGAACCCCTATTTATGGTTAGCAGAAATGAAAAACTTAGAACCAATATAGATATAACAGATAACAATAGGTTTAAAATTAATAAGAATCTTCAAATTGAAAAGGTTATTTTTGCAGGTAATAAATAAGACAACAACTTAACACCACCTACCACGACTATCTGCGCGCTTTCACAGATGGCTCATAAACAAAACAGGAAAGCTGTAGAAAACATCTTCCAAAAATGATAGAAACAAAATCTATCTTCTCAATAATATTAGAAATATTAGAATCGAAGAAAAATATCGCCCAGCTGTGGATTTAAGTCATATAGGTATTGCAGGTAATATAAAACTTGATAAATTAACAAAAGAGGCAATCAAGGATAGCATAATTGAACAATTACATATCTCCATAGACAACTTAAAAGGATACCAAAAATAATTACTTCTCGAAATTTTTGTAGGAGTAAATGAAGCTCGATGGTATTAAAAGATTTTCGAATCGATGCCAAAATATACATAGTTCAAAAATGTTGGAATGAAAAGATGGAAAATAATCAACATTCTAAGATTAAGATTTGGTGACGCCAATACAAATAAATAACTATTTAATATTTGTCAATACTTCACTCTATTATATTTGGGATATACTCGTACTTTAGGTCATAGTGAGACTCTGGAACATATTTTATTTACCTGCACTACACGTGACTATGCTAGAAGCCAATGTCATAAATTAATTAGGAGTAAGTATGGGATGAATGTTCAAAACTTGATAGAGATATTTTAAATGAGTTACTTCGATTTTTAAGTTAAATTAAGAAATTTATTCAAAAAAATAACATTAGGTATAAGTAACATAAATGTAACCTGGATACAGTGCTTCAACCTTGGTACTCCTTTTCGGTTAGAAATTGTCCTCAATACTTACCGTATACTTGTCCACAATACTTTTGAGTAATACTTGTCTTCAGCCAATTGAGTAGTGTAGAGGGTTCGGCGGTTATCGCAAGATAACCAGATCAAGCAACGTCGAGCGTGGCTGCTGCTTGGATGGGTGACCGCTCAGCGATCATGTCCTTGCAAGCAGCCCGCCTGCCCGGCCATTGGTGGTGGTTCGGCAGTCACCCTTAAGCCGTTGGTCCCCAGGTTAAGTGATAGAGAGGGATTATTAGCCCTAACTTTGCCTGGTAAAATAAAACATTCTTAATTCACTTTACTTTTTACTTACCAGACCCCTACGTCACCCCTTTAAATATACTCAGGGTAAACACAAAAACATTTAAATATTAAGTTGAGGCGGCGTGGATTTTCCGAAGACTATTATCCTAGAGCTAAGAATTAGGGAAAATAAGATTCAGAGTTTAACCTCAAACTGTGTTATTGTTTCAGTACAAGTAAATAACGAGTGTTTTTGACAAGTAAATGACTGCTGACATATTATGAAGGTCACATTACAAAAAACGTATACAGTTTTCCTTACGATAACACATATTGTTGTTGACACAAAATAATAATATCTTTTTGCGCAAGAGCCGCTCTTTATGGCGTCCAACTTGTGTCTAGCCCCATAAGAGAACATTGGTAAACCGTATAGTGTTAGCAATAGTGACTGCGGCTGAAGCCCTGGTAATGTTACACCAAAACAAATACAAACACACTCAGACGCGCGCGCGCGCGCACACACACACACACACACACACACACACACAAGTGCAGGTGATTAAGACATTGTCGCCCTATTTTTACGTAATGCACTTTTATAATGAAATGTAGATTTTTTGTTACGTAATTGAATTCTAAAGTTATTAGTTTAATTTATAACTTGTAAAAAATTATAGTAAGAAAAAGGATTCCATACTATTTATAATACTCTGAAAGTTTCCAGATTATTCCTTAGTCTTGAGTCTAAGGTGTAACTAAATAATTTGGGTTCCAAACAGTACGTTTATGGGCTGGCCCCAGGCACACTTTGCGCTTGTCAGTGTGGGGTGCGTGCGCGCGCGCGCGCGCACACACACACACACACACACACACACACACACACAAGTGCAGGTGATTAAGACATTGTCGCCCTATTTTTACGTAATGCACTTTTATAATGAAATGTAGATTTTTGTTACGTAATTGAATTCTAAAGTTATTAGTTTAATTTATAACTTGTAAAAAATTATAGTAAGAAAAAGGATTCCATACTATTTATAATACTCTGAAAGTTTCCAGATTATTCCTTAGTCTTGAGTCTAAGGTGTAACTAAATAATTTGGGTTCCAAACAGTACGTTATGGGCTGGCCCCAGGCACACTTTGCGCTTGTCAGTGTGGGGTGCGTGCGCGCGAAGCAACACCGCGAAGCAAGTTGTCGCTAACAACTTTTACGATCTTGCTTTTCATTTTGAAATTATGGGAACCGTCTCATTTCAAAAATTTAATTAATACGCATCCAAACAATCTTTTAGATTTTTGTGTGTGTGTTTTTTTTAGTTATTCGTTAAAAAATCTGTAATATACTTTGTCGCGTAAATAATATAAAAGTACACACCTTACGTAGTAAACGCAAAATAATTAGAGATGTGTGTTGCTCATATATTTCAAATGTGACATAAGCCATGATCACTATGACAAAACATAAGAACGTACAAGTGTTTGAGGTATAACATTGATCTTATGAGGTAAAGCTCGAGGTCGTTTCACTTCAACTTGCTCTCAATGCTGAGTCCGAACTGAGCTTTGCCCTCGTTCCTAAATCATGATTGCGCACCAAAAATAATTACTTTTGTTCCTTATAATGAAACCTATGCCACATGATACACTCACATTTTTCATAATTGAGTTTATAACAGTGAATGAGTCATAAATGTTTAACAACATAGGAGTGCGCTGAAATCAGATCTTATCACCGATTATAACATCGAATTACAATTTTTATTAATAATTTTTGTCTCCTTACTGTATAAAATAATATACATGGGTTAATGTATCGCATATTAATATCAAACGAATATACTCAGCTTGATTACAAACTTATTTGTTCCAATTTTTTCTTGTTACCATCAAGGTTTCCCAGAGATCAAAGTAAAAATATTTGCTAACGCTCAGCTAATTCCCACAAAGTGACATGCACCATCGTCAAACTCAGTGTTGTTTAGATATATAAATAAAGCTTCATGCAAAATTTAAATACTACAGATTTAGATATCGTGCGGACAGACAGGCAGACAGAGAGAACTGAAAATTTTCCAGCTCCAGAGTGATAGGTTTTCGCTAATTTCTTTTAATTTTTATGACGAAATGTAACTCAGCTTGAATCAATGAAACTTGGTAATAAAATCTAAAATTATAATCATTGTTCTATACTGTAAAGTATTATGAAATAAATAAATAATATTCAATATTCATATATTAAGTAGTTCTTTTGTTAACGTTTTAATTAGTATATGGTGTAAAATGACTGGTATATAAAGTATTTGATAGGAGATGCAGTGGGATATATTAGAAGCGGTATTACGTTTGGTTATCAATCGTGTTTGACTTATTTGGTCGCACTGCCTACGGCAGATCGTTTCTCTTTGATCATTGCTCCGTTTATCTATTTCTGTATAATGATACATCATAAAATGTAACCCTCAATCATAACCACCTTTAATGTTAGTGATGAGTTTTATGACGTTATTACTGTAGCCTGCTATTACTGACTCCTAATTATCCAAGCAACGATTTTAATTATTTAAATAGGAAATCATGTTTAATTATAAATTTTATATTTATTCTTTTGAAATTTAAACATGGGACAATTGCTTCATTATAATAACTCTGAAATAGTTTTTCTGTTATATGTTATTGGAAAACCAAAGAAGACAAATTAGTATTAAGTTCTACGTTAACTTAAAAAATCCAAAATACCTTAACTTTACTATTTAATTGTTGTAGGCTACGAGTATTATCCTACATATAGGGTTTTTAATTTTCATTGACATGAGTGGTGTAAGTTTAATCTTTTATGTAAAGACAATAGCCGTTTCTGTTCTATCGGAAGAAGTACGAAGATTTAATAAGACCGGAAATATTATTAATTTATTGTTATGGAATTTACGTGTACCATATATATGTTGTAAGACATATCTAGATATGAATAAATGGTCTAAAACAAAAACGCTAATAGATTTTATAAAGCAAACCAAAATATTTATGTTTTCTCTAGATTCACAAATAACGAAGTATAAATATGTATAAAAATGAAATAAAATGTAACCGGTCCAAGTTAGACGAGATATTTATAAGATTGTCTTAGAACTAAGTTTAAACTTTTTTTGGCCTTTTTTGGGAACGTTATCTTTTTAAAAGCCTCATATATAGCATAGTTTTGAGTCCTGGTGGTCATGATAGATGGAATTATGCTTCCTGCTACCATTTGGAAAGTTTGAAGAGTCTGATTTTGTATACAGCTTATACCCTTTTATGGGTAGTAATATAACTTGAATAATTCGTTCAATGTGTATTTGATAAGGTTAAAATTATGTTCTGCACTTTGGGTTCCTTTGAGAAAATAGAGCAAACCCCTGAAAGAACAGAGTGGAGTCACGTTTCATCACCCATTTCAGTGGGACAGAACAGTGAACTATCATCGAACAGTGTGATCACTAATATCCATAGATTATCCTGTCCTACCTCCATTTCTAAAATTCCAAACCTCTCCATCTAGATTACACAGGATGACGTGTGTCTGATGTCGAATTTGTTCTGGAATTCTTCGTCGTCGGCGATTTTTCAGAATGATATGAGCTTCAGCCAGATTACAGGAGTCAAGCTTGTGATAGGTTTATTGTAAATTAAAATAAATAACATTAATATGATTATAAGGTGTTTTAATAAAGATTAATTCCTAAGATATTCGAGACATTATTTGCTGATTTTTGCATTCTTAAAATATATGTAACAGTAAAATAATTTGTCGACGAGTGCAATTAGGAACAATTACACTTTATAAAGTGGGTGCGCGTTTATTTTTAATGTAAATTGACAATATTTAAAACGAACATGACTTGTCGACATGTGCAGCCTTGGTGGTTATCAAACACTGTTTGACGTAACACTTTTTGGAATCGTCAACTTTGATGAGATGGCCAACCAACATTTATTTTATATCAGGCATCCTTTATGTAGATATGTAATATATACCTAATTGATATTTAACTGATAGTAACTTAACATGCACTTGATCGGATCTGTATGTTTTACTTGATATAAAACATTAGATATTGACATAGTTCTGGTTTAGGATACAAAACAGAGGATACCTGTTATATAATAGGGTCTTGCAATTACATACACTTCATCAGACACTTCATCCCAATTTAGTTTATACAAGACGTCATTGATACATACATAAGACAGCTTAAAAATAATATATAACAGTAGATAATAATATGGGGTTCCTGGCGCACTTTCGGAGCCGACCGAAAAGCAATGTAAAATACTGTTCAATGTACCATAAAGGAAGCTGAGAAATAACACAGCAAATCTCAATGAAAAATTAACCGAATCTACAGTCGTTCGTCTCCAAAAGCGATCGGTACATTACTATCTACTCTGTGGAATGAAAAATTAACCAAATCTACAGCTGTTTGCTTCTACTTTCTTAAGCTGTGCTTTGTAAAATGTTGTCAAATCTGCTACGAATAAAGGAAAAATCTTCGAAATCTTAATAAAATTTAATCAATTTAAAACATTTTTACTAAAAACATACTGTACTTTAATAAAAAAACTTTTCTACTAAATAAACAACATGAACTCACCAAGCTCTCTTCAGTTTCTAGCATTTCAAAAACTTACAAAGAAAGACAATTTTAACGAGTTCAACGAATTACCAAAACATTTTAAAGAACAGTTGATACTTTCCTTAAATGATACAGAATTCAAAGAACTTGTAAAGTCTTTTGCAGAAAAAACGTCTAATGGAGTGTTTTACTATCGGCAAAAAACTAAAAAAGTAAGGGATTACATATTTAATATAATTACGAAAGATATTGAAAAGAAAGTAAAAAATAAACAAACAGAGAGTTTTCATCGTTTTTTTATGACATTTTTCCCATATTATACGTTCTTTCAAGATAATCAAGACTTAATTGATGAATTTCTTAGGAATTTTTGTGAGTATCAAGATTTATCAACACAATTCATTAAAGAGCATTATAGAATTTTTTCTTATAGAATATAGCCACATTTTGTGTGAAACAAAAGGTATTACTGTAGATAATATTCCATGTGATTCCTATGAAGAAAGACACCAACTATGGTTATCAAAACAGTACTATGACGTGGGGAGGGACTGCAAGTTTTAGAGCACAACTGAAAAGACTTTATTCTACAAAGTTAATTGTTATAATTTCTTTATCTTTTATAGTCTTCTTTCCAGTAACAATCAAGTGTAATTTTTCATTTTTGTTTAATTCTTTAATCTTTTTTCATCCAAAACAGTCAAAAATCTGTTCGGCAAGTGTACTTTACAATCTTCCAACTCGGCAATTATTGTAAACCCGAATTTATCTTTCATTTTCTCCAAATTCAAGATTCTATGTTTCTTCCTTTCTTCCAATTCATTTAACTTCTTATACTCTTTAAACTTACATTCTCCAATATCATTTAACTCTTTCAAGAACTCCATTTAAATAGAAAAAATTTAAAGACGGAAAAAAATGAAATTTGCTAACAATCACTCGAGAAGTCGAGGGAATTGCCAACATCTTCATTGTTTGACGAGGTTCTTCATTTACTTTCTCCAAATGTACTATAAAATCATCGAGGATTTCTGGCTTAAAATCGTAGACAAATTCAACATCCAGATAATGAAAAAATACAGGTAATATCTTTTCATAATAAACGTGTGTATCGATACCTACAAACCTAATGTATTCTTTGAAAAGGAAAATAATTTTGTCAATGGTTCCAAGAGATAAGTAAAAATTTTTATTCTGTTTTCTAAATTCTGTAACAAATTTTGTTTGTTTTTCACCTCCGTATTGTAAGTTTTGTAAGCAGATTATTCAAATGTGTTAGTTTATTTCGAAATTTCCTAGGTTTAGGTCTTTCGTACAAAATTAACTTACAATCTCTACAAACTAAATATTTTTTATCAATAATTTCTCCTCTATTATAACACTTGTAACAGTTGGCATTATACTCTTCCATTTAAACAAAAAGATTTTTTTATAAATGGAGATTATGGAACTAACTCTGCCGAGATATAAATTTTTCAGCGCAAATGTTTGTGTTTACATTTCTACAACAGAGATAAATAGAAATAATTTCATTCTATTGTACAACTATTTAGGATATTTTGTCTATGATTACAAAGATTATTCCGGAAGAAATCGAGATTTTTCATCAGCGAAAGAGTATATTTTTGAAGTTTTAGAAGGAATGAAAGAGAATAATATGAATTTAGCAAATTATTTTTCTTAAATAAAAAATCTATTCTACTAAATAGTCATCAAACAACATGAACTCTCCAAAATCACTTCAGTTTCTAGCATTTAAAGAACTTACCACAGGAAATAGTTATAAAGACTTCTTTGAATTACCTAAATATGTTAAACAAATGTTGATATTTTCCTTAAGTGAAAACGAATCCTTAAATGAAAACGAATTCAGAGAACTTTTAAGTACTAAAAAGTGTTCAATGCAATTTATTACAGACAACTTAGATAGTATAAATATGTTAAATGTAATAGGAGATTTTAAATTAAATAATAGAAAAATAAGAAAAATATTCCGATTTTTACAAAATAAACTAAAACACCAACAATCTGACATTTTTCATCGCTTTTATGCTAAATTTCATTGCTTATTTGTTGAAACGTTGAGAAGACAATATCCATACTGGACAAGAAATATGCATACAGCTAGTTTTTTAACAAGTCTTTGTAAACAACAAGATTTATCAAAGGAATTTATAAGAGATCACGCTTTTGTTGTAGATTGGGATAAATTATATGGAAAAAACATTTACGAAACAGATATATTGTGTGTGTGTGGTTCTGACGAAGAAAAGAGAAACGTTTGCCATTCAGCAATTCAATACGATATAATGAAAGACATACAAAATGAATGATTGTGTCTCTGGTGTAGTGTTGTTAGTGTGCGTGTTTGCGCTATGGGAATCACATCACATTCAACTTCTACGGTGTCTATTGTTTAGAGACTTGGCCCTGCACTGCTACTGTCCAACCAAGTTAATGGCTAGGAGCTGTAATTCGGGTCTTAGACTCTGGAATTTTTTTGTTCCCAAGTCTCATTTTTTCTTTGGTAACTACTGTGTAGAAGTTGATGGAGAGATTCAATTAGGGAATTTGTGTCGGGTGTTTTGTAAGTGTAATGTTGTATTAATGAACGATGTGAATGATGAATGTAATGAACGAATTAAGGAAGAGAAGGAATTAAGGAATGAAGTGGAAAGGTGAGGAAGCAAATGGCGCGCCAACCACAGTTGTCATTACTCGGCTTGTTCTATAGTCATTACACTATGGCCACTCGTGTAAAGACTTGTCCCCAACCACTGAACGACAACCATGTCTTCCTCAATAAAAAGCGCGCCTGAAGCTCTGGGATTTGAACCCAGAACCTCAGGCTTTGAAGGCAAGCGTCTTACCAACTGAGCTACGGAGAGTCTCGAAAGTTATAAGCTATATCTCTGCTATATAAGTTGTTCAATTAGGAGTGCTAGTTTACAAATTTATTAATAATTTTATATTTCAAAAACCACTCAACCGATTTTAATGAAATTTGGTACACATATAGTAAATACTTAACTCTTTCGACTTAACTTATCCATAAGGGTGAAATCATCCCCTATTTCTTAATATTCATAAAAAAATAAAAAAAATTATCAGAAAAATCTGAAACTTCAAAAACAAGCGAGTTCAACTTAAAATTTCATGAAAATAACAAAATTTTCAAAAACTACCCCAATCATCTCTTATCTTAAAACTCTTATATCTCGAGAACTATTGGAGCTTTTTTGCTGAAAATTGGTATATAGGATCAGTAAATATTAAAGTATTTTTTAAAATCATAACTTCCGGTCCAACCCTTAAGATGACCTTGGAATAGTTTTTTGTTAATATCATCCCCATTTTTTAAGATATTCTTTTGAAATTAAAAATGAATACTTATATCAATGTCTTTAACAATTCTGTAAAGTTTTAAAATTATCCGATGAATAATAGTGAAAATAACGTGATTTTTTACTGAATTTCTCTAATATCGTTCTTAATCACATCATAGGCTAAAAATTTCTCAGAAACCACAACAACATAACAAATCGCGTTTGTAACAGCTTTTTGAAAATCCATATTGATAATTATATCGTTCTTTGAACCAGAAATATTTGTCATACTCTTTGTTGTATCAATGACATAAATAGGTCTATTCGCTAAAAATTCTTTAGGATTGTAATACATTTCCTTATTATTACAGTAAACTTTCTTAAAATCTTGATACATCTGATACATGATTCTGAAAAGACCTCCGGAAATGTTTAAATTTTGTAATTCATCTGGATAATAAGAACCGTTCAATTTTACTCTGATATTTTTTACATCCAAACTATCAAACTTTGAAGGATTTTTTTCTTGATTATTCTGTCTATCTGTTTGAAAACCTATGATAACGAACTTGGGATTGAAGATATTTCTATAAATATTTGTAATATCGAACGAATAAGTTGTTCCAGAAATACCTTTTTGTTCAATACATTGCCAATCTAGAAAATTAAACATAATGTTTTGACTTTTTGTAATTTCATCAATCAACCTTATTTTACTCGTGGTTTTATAATCAATCATTGGAACTCTAATAAAAAAATCTGTAATTGTTATTTTTCCATCAACAGGCATAACATTTCCAGTTGCAGTCTTCAGAATCACATCATCGTCTTCTGCTCTTATAAAACTTAGATAAAATCCTCCTCTATAGATCGGAATAGTAACATTTTCAAAAAATCCTAATCCAAAATGAGATAAATTTCCAGCTGCTTCAAAAACACCAAATTTAAAATCTGATTCAAAGCCATTAGAAGTTTGAGAAATAACATCACTTTTTGAATACGAAATAGTTCCTTTAATTGTGCTTAATTGGCCACAGTTTTCGACTTCTTCTATCAATTTATTGTGTTTTCTTACTTCAATCTTAGAAAATAAAAACGGTATAAAATTATCGATTAATCTAACATTATCAGTTCCAAGATATGCTTGACCATCTTGTTTTTTAGAACGGTGTTTGATATTTATTGAGGAGAGAATGTTTACTAAACAAGGATATTGTGCCTTGCTCTCCACCTCCCTAGGTAACTGTAATCTGTTACCTTGTGTAGCAGAGTTGCTGGAATCTGCAACTCCTCAGCTACTTATCAGAAAATCAAGTTTAAATTTATATACATTTGAGGTTTAAGTTCAGTCTCATTAAATTTTGAAAAAGGGCACTCCAGAAAGAAGGAGTATGTAAAAGCGAGTCGAACGCTCGTACCGCCCAGAGAATTGTGATTATCATCAATGACATGACATCACTTCTTCTCACTATAATGTTGTCTTGTAGTGGTCTTCGGACCTATCTACGACTGAAGAGACTAAACAAAGTCGAAACAACAGAAGCACACCTCCATCCTGAAAGACGGAATGGTTGTAATTTATTGACGCAGGCTCAATCAATTTAGAACATGCAAGCCACGCCGGAACGGATTCGGACACACACGAAACGTAACGTGCGCCGACATCAATACTCGGAGAGGTTGATGTTTTGGTTTTGAATTCTAAATGTAATTAAAACAATTGGCAAAGGGTTTATCCCTTTCAACCTTATAAAATGATAACCTGTAATGGCGTCAATAATTCCCCATCACTATTACGCGCAACCGGGTTAAAGACGTGGGGCACGCTGATTTTAATCGCAGCTATCAACCAGTAAAAGCCATCTTGGCTATGGGAACCCACACGATCGCCGGATAAGCAGATGCTGACACGAATTGTGAAATAGAGCCTAACGTGCAACTGTTTGATGGTACAAACGATCTTGAACGTCTGATTGAGAAGACGACCTCATATCACCGAGGATTTAAGAACTACACACCCTACCGCAACACCTTATACCAATACAAATTTTGAGTGTTACACTAGTTAGGTGCAAGTATTCAACACTTCACTTCTATATTTAAAATTCTAAATTTTGAAGGTTTGTGGAAAGAAGCAAAGTGCTATGAATTTGAACCTGATGTAAACCCCAAATTCATAGCACTTTGCTTCTTTCCACAAACCTTCAAAATTTAGAATTTTAAATATAGAAGTGAAGTGTTGAATACTTGCACCTAACTAGTGTAACACTCAAAATTTGTATTGGTATAAGGTGTTGCGGTAGGGTGTGTAGTTCTTAAATCCTCGGTGATATGAGGTCGTCTTCTCAATCAGACGTTCAAGATCGTTTGTACCATCAAACAGTTGCACGTTTAGGCTCTATTTCACAATTCGTGTCAGCATCTGCTTATCCGGCGATCGTGTGGGTTCCCATAGCCAAGATGGCTTTTACTGGTTGATAGCTGCGATTAAAATCAGCGTGCCCCACGTCTTTAACCCGGTTGCGCGTAATAGTGATGGGGAATTATTGACGCCATTACAGGTTATCATTTTATAAGGTTGAAAGGGATAAACCCTTTGCCAATTGTTTTAATTACATTTAGAATTCAAAACCAAAACATCAACCTCTCCGAGTATTGATGTCGGCGCACGTTACGTTTCGTGTGTGTCCGAATCCGTTCCGGCGTGGCTTGCATGTTCTAAATTGATTGAGCCTGCGTCAATAAATTACAACCATTCCGTCTTTCAGGATGGAGGTGTGCTTCTGTTGTTTTCGACTTTGTTTAGTCTCTTCAGTCGTAGATAGGTCCGAAGACCACTACAAGACAACATTATAGTGAGAAGAAGTGATGTCATGTCATTGATGATAATCACAATTCTCTGGGCGGTACGAGCGTTCGACTCGCTTTTACATACTCCTTCTTTCTGGAGTGCCCTTTTTCAAAATTTAATGAGACTGAAACTTAAACCTCAAATGTATATAAATTTAAACTTGATTTTCTGATAAGTAGCTGAGGAGTTTGCAGATTCCAGCAACTCTGCTACACAAGGTAACAGATTACAGTTACCTAGGGAGGTGGAGAGCAAGGCACAATATCCTTGTTTAGCATCTTGTTTTGTTAAAGTTCCAGAAATATAAAACTGGAAGTTAGACGAGCAAAAGTTATCTCCAAAATCAATATTAAACTCAGTTCTTTTATTCGGTTCATTCAAATGTTGTTTACTAATTGGATAGAAATTTTTAAACTCCGCCCTTTCAATATCACTAGCATATTTTCTGTAGTCCGCCATTTAATAAGAGAAAAATTTAGAAATTTTAAACATCATGTATCATTTTTTTCATCGATCTAATGTACGTTTTTATAAGAAAAGATATAAATTTTAGTAAAATAATTAAAAAGATTAGAGTCATTTTTAATGATCTACTTCGTCATATTCAGGATTCTCTTCCTTAACTTTTGCGATCTCGGTCACATATTTCAATAAAATTTGCACAGGATAGTAACCGCTATCTATAATATTGTTCCAATCAACTGTATCTTTATTTTCATCCAAAAACTTTATACTCAAGTGTTGATAGAGACAAAGAACAGACATATGATCTTTTAATTGATAATGTATATTTTCTTGAATGAACTCTGATGATAAAGTTTGATATTTAGCAATGTTATACCAATTCAATTTGTTTACGTATAATCTCATCATATCTTTCGGATAATTCATATTTTTGAGAAATGTCATCCCAATGTTCTTTTTTCAAATCTCTTTCGTGTTGCATGATAAAAAGATCGAAAGCACTGTAATGTCCCGCCATCTCTATTTATTAGGAAAAAATTTCAAAAATCAAGTTTTTATAAATTGGCTCTTTTTTGCGTTACATTCAGCACATTTTCCAGAAATTCTCTTAACTCCATTGATGTTTGCATAGTATTTTATATCATTTGTTGCAGTTTTTTCTTTACATCTCACACAATATATGAGCGCCATTTATATAAGGAAAATTAGTCATCATAGCCGCCTAATCCATTAAATCTGTTATCAATATTTTCAAAAGTTTTATTAACATCTTCTTTAAATTTATTAAAGTTTTCTTCTAGTTTATTTACTTTATCGAGATATAAAGAGTATCGATCATCTATTCTTTTAAGTAATTCATTATTATGTGTTACTTTCTCATTGAAACGTGTACCAAAATTTTCAAAAAAGTTTACTTTCTCATTGAAATGTGTATCAAAATCTTCCAGAAATTTTGTTAATTACTTCACCAACTAATACATTAACATCATTTTTATATGTATTAAAGTTTTCTTCTAGTTTATTTACTTTATCAAGTAATTCACCAACATCGTCTACTGATCTTTTACTTCTTTCATCAAGTTTTTCATAGACTTCTGTTGTAAAATCTTTAACATGCTGTTTATGATTCTCATAATTTTGTTTTAGTTCATTAAACATTTTAATAGGATCTTCTAATTGAATCATTACAACAACATCAAATGGATTAATTCCTTTACTAACACCGCTAATTCTTTTTCCTTTAAAATCTAAGGCATTTTTAACATTCGGATCATGTAAATCAACAATATCGATGTTTTCTGATAATTTTAGAGGTTTTAAAATTTGTTCTTTAACAACAACATCATGTTTGTCAATACCAGGTCGAACACCGACAATTCTTTTTTTATTAGCCAAACTAACATAATTCTTTTCAACTTTGATCGCTTCAGTAATTTTATCAGCTTTTTCGATATGAGACTTTAAATTGGTAAATAATTTTTTTACACCATCATCAACTTCTTTTTCCAATGTTTTTATTTTATCAGCAACTTCATTTGAACTCATGAAATTTGCAAGTTTGTTATCATATTCTGCTTTAAAATCTTCAATCTCGACAGCAAACATATCTGAATCTGGAAGGTTTTGTAATAAATTTTCTAACTTGTTATCAAACTCATTTCTCAAACTATCAAAATTCAAACTATTATCTACATTTTGAATAATTTGTGTTCCAAATACGTCAAAAAATATTTTGTGAATCCATATTTATTAAGTAATAATTTGTTAACAACTTCTTTAAAATCTTTACCAGTACTCAGTTCATTCAAAACAAAAACACATAAATGACCACAAATTGGGGGATCTTTATAGTCTTGAATCTGAGAATCATTGTAGTAGACGCTTGATTTTTTTCAAATATTTAATCAATTCTATAGGTGGTTTGTCCTCAATTCTTCCATACGAATCAAAATAACATGCATTCTTATCATTTTTATAATAACAAATCCAATGCGTTTCCACTTCCCATAATCGAGTCTAAATTCACAATTCCACATTCAAATTTCTTAACTTTTTCAGGTAATGTATCTCTCATGAAGATTCCTCTAAAATGTTTAATATTTTTGCAGATTTCTTTCCAATTCCCCGAATGTTAAAGGTTTAAATTTTTTTTTTTCAATGTTTGATTTCACGTAATTCAAAGTTTTTTTCATCTAATCCAGATCCTGTAACATCTTCCAACTCTTTATCTAACCAATTTAAAATGTTTCGAACAATAGGAATCACATCCTTTTTAACGATTGGAGCAGCTTTACGAAAATAAGGAACAAACATTTTTAACAACTGGAATATTTTCTCCAAAATCTAATAAATCTTTCAAAAGTCCACCATTTTTAAGTTCTTTCAACTGATTATAAGAAAATTCTATTCTGGTTCCTTTATTGTTTTTCTTATGTTTTTCGAGTTTATTGTATTGTCTATTTGTTAAAAATATCTTATCTTCGCCATTTTTTAGTTGATCTATTTTAAATTGAATACTAACGGGTATTTTCTTCTTAAAAGCGGATTTTATTTTTTTCTTTCTGATTTTTGCTGAAATTTACATTCACCTCCATTTATATAGTAAAAAATTTCAAGTTTCTCTTCGATTCCCATTCCTAGTTTTCTCTTCAAAAACATTGCTCCAGCTGTTGGAAGCGCAACAAATCTTTCACCTAAAACTAGCATCTTTTGATAAAAATCTATCCATTGCCTTATCTTGCAAAACTTTATCTGCGATATGTCTGGAATTTGTGTCTCTATGTTTTGCATAAAAAATATCGTGTTCCATAGCAGCTTGATCTAATTTATTTATACCAGGATCTCCTCTTTTTAGTCTTTTTTTCGAGTTTTGTGCCAGGCCCCAGATACTGATAAGTTGGTACGTGTAATTCAAAAGGTAAATTGTTGATAAAATCATTCAAAAGTCCACTACCCTCAATCATAGATGAACTTATTGCCGGCAAAACTCGTTTTAAATATTTAATTCCATCAGGTTTTTCAATCATTTCATCAAGTTTGTTCGAAATAAAAATCTTTAATCGCTTTCTTTTCGTTCAAAAAATTGTTGTTTCCAGCCTTTTCTTGAGCATAAAATATAATTAATAATTCCATCGAGTTTTGTCAAATCGTCGATATATCTGTATTCAATCTTATTATCACTGTATTTTCTCACACCTGATCCTTCGATTCTTTTTTTCCCAAATTGGTTTAATCAAATTGAGATATTTTTTACCTTTACTTGACTTTGGTTTCTTAGTTGATGGATCATTATTTTTGTAAATTGAATCAGATTTCCATAAAATTTCTGTATACTTTTTCAAGTCTTCTTCAGAATATAAACCGTCTTTTGGAACATCAGTGCCTGTTAATAATCTCCATAAACCCTGAGTTCCTTCATATGTTTTTTTCATTAATAATGATATCATTATGCTCAAAATTAACGGGTAAATTTCCAATCATAAAACTTTTCTTTTTTTTATCCCAATACAAATCAAATTTATCATCTTTTACTCTAGGAAGGAATTTTTTACCAATTTTACCAATTATTATATCCGTTGTTCCAGGACTTATTGGTTCAAACTATGGTAGAGTCTTCAATGATTCTAGGTCTAAATGGTGTTGAAGATGGTAATTTTGGCAATTCAAACTCTTCTACTTCAGATTCTGGAATCGAAATATCAGCAAATTGTCGTACAACTGGAACCAAATTCATTAAATTTTGATTATTGCTTAAAACATTTTCAATTTTGCCCTCAACATTTTTTATTGCAGAAGTTACAGGTTGATTAATTTTTTGAATAAGTTCTTGTTCTTCTTCATCCATTCGAATCTGTTCTTTAAATTCTTTGATTAATTTCTTTTCGATTTGATCAAGTTTTTTTCGCTTCTTCATAAGTTACGTTCGCCATTTATTTAGGAAAATTTTTGAAACGTGGAACGTAAAAACGTGAACGTGGAACGTAAAAACGTGAACGTGGAACGTAAAACGTGAACGTGGAACGTAAAACGTGAACGTGGAACGTAAAACGTGAACGTGGAACGTAAAACGTGAACGTGGAACGTAAAACGTGAACGTGGAACGTGAAACACGAACGTGAAACGTAAACACGAACGTAAAACATGAACGTGAAACGTAAACACGAACGTGAAACATGAAACGTGAAACATGAACGTGAAACATGAACGTGAACGTGGAACGTGAACAGATTTACCGTTTTTTACTGTTATTTTCATAATGTAAATAAAAATTAAAGATAATATAAAAATAATTGTAACAAATATTTTATCAAGTAGATTTGTCAGACCACTGAGCAGCATTTATATTAGAAAATTTATTCAGATATTTACCATTTTTTTAGGCTTCAAAGTTAGATTAATAGTTAAAAATCCGTAGTCTTCCTTCCAAATTTTATCACATAACTCAATAAAGTGGTTAAAACTCATATCAGATCCCACATAATTGTTATAAATCTTTTCTAGAATAGTGATCATCTTGCTTAAAAAATACACAACATATTCAGGTTATTTCTTATAACTTGTTTATCAACCTTTGAAAAGCATTGAGAAAGATAGATACAAGAGATATTTTTGTGACGGGACATTACGAAATATTCCTTAATAACGTCTTGATTGTCTAAAATACAATCATCAAAAACGATTAACGAATTGGGTTTACATTCGCTTAACGGAACTATGTCCTCAGAAGCATTATAAAAATGTGATATTTTTTTGTTTAAGTTTTTCTCAATATTTTCAAATCTTTCTTGTAAATTTTTTATAGGCGTCCTTGTTCTAAAGATTTACTAAAAACATACAAATTGGAATAAGGAATCAACCTATTGTAGATAAAATTCAATAGTAAAGTTGTTTTTTTTTCCACATCCACTTGAACCAACAATTAACAATCTGATTGGTTGATCTTTCTTATTTTCTTCAAACGTTTGAAGTTTTATCTGATCTTTTTGCTTTAAAAAATTTCTCCATTTAAATAGAAGATTTTCATCTTGAAGCAACGCTTGCGAAAATGAAGCTGTTCAAGTTGACTTCAGAAAGCTCTAAATTAGTTTTAAAACATGGAACATCCTATACACTTAGAGGAAGAATCAAATTATTTTATCGGTTTAAGCGGTTTTTATTCTGACAATTTTGTAATAAATATTAGTGAAAGTTCTCCTTATTGTATAGGAATTTTAGTGAGAAGAACATAACAAAATATTATGGTTTAAACAAAGGATATTATACTTTCGATCAAATAAAAAATTCCCTTAAAAATTATCTGAAAACATTCAAACAATCAGATAAATCTTTAAACTTTGACGAAAACAAGTTTGAAATGCAAAAAAATTATCTCTCTAATAAAATTCAAATAAAATCACCAGTAAGAATAATGTTTTCCAGCAATTATAGTACATTTATTAGGGTTTGTTCAAGAAACTATTGAGCCAAATCAGGTATATTTAGGAAATAAAAACGCCAAAATTTAGACCGTTCGATGTAATTGAAGTACATTGTAATCTCGTTGAACCTAGTTTTTGAAAATCATAATACCGAACATCTTCACAAAGAATCGGAAATTTTGTACACTTTTTTCCCAAATGTTGCTTATGGATTCAAAAATCAGTGAAAAACCAAATGAAATCGATTATATTCCAATTAGAAAAAAATATTAAAAGAATTCAAAAAATCGTTCTGACTATTCAAGACTCTGAAGGAAATCTATTAAATAATGAGAGTAAAACAACAATGATATTTTAAGATTGCAAGTAACTAGTTAAATTTCTTTCTATCTAAATGGAGTCAGTTTGTAGACCTACTCAACAATCAACTTACATTCAATAATAAAGACATTTGCACGATTGTTGACGAAAATAATGAATTTTGGTTTAAGGCTAAAGATGTTGCAGAAATTTTTACAATATGAAAATACTAGACAAGCCTATCATAAATAATATTGATAATGACGAGAAAATAGCCTTTAAATATATAAATTACAAGAGTCTATGCCATAGACCCTTTCAAAATCTTCATCCTGACACTATTTTCCATTAATGAATCTGGATTTTATTCTTTAATACTAAGATCTAATAAATTAGAAGCAAAAACCTTTCAAAAGTGGGTTACAAAAGAGGTTTTTACCCTCCATTAGAAAATTTGGTGAGTACAAACTTGAAAACAAGATTAAATATTTAAAGGACGAAGTTAAACACTGAAAATCAGTGTTGAAAATCATTGAAAATAGAGAATCAAGAATTGCGAATGGAATTAATGAAGAGAGATATGGTATGTAAAGATTTTGATAAGAAAAAACACCATGTTTTTGTGTTAATTAAGAAGAATCACATGTGGGAATGGCCTTATTACGTTATCAGAGCTCAGAAACGAGAAATACCAAACCGATTAAAACATCTAAAAATAAATTATCCTGAATTAGAGATTTTGTTCATTGATGACGAACCAAATTCTATCAATCTGTATAACCAAATGAAAGAATCTTTGAATATTTTATACAACGGAAATCATTTTACTACAAATATGGCAGAATCTCGACTGATTTATAGAATATCTAAATTACACGATGGAAAATGTTTAAACTCTCGATTTATTATATTTTGTTTGTGTAAAATGTTTTAGCATAACTAGGTAACCATTGTAAAATCTTTTTTTCATATTCACAAGGCATTTCGTTTTTATAACTTTCGCTGAAAATTTTTTTAGCACAATCTTTGCAAAAAGCATCTTTTCTATCTTTACTATACTGCCAGTTTATTAAATTCAGAAATAATTTTTAATTTCTTTACAAAAGTAACACTTTTTCTCTTCTAAAGTTAATTTGTTCATTTTATCATATAATTCCTTACAATAACAGTCTTTTCTATTCTCTTTCTTGACACTTTGTACATTTCTTTTGAGACTCCATTTATATAGAAAAAATTATTACACGATGAAAATGTTAAACTCTTAACTTATGATATTTGGTTTGTAAATGTTTTTGATAATTATTTAACCATTTTATTTTATAGTTCTTCCACATTCACATTGAGTATCTTCATAATATAATCTATGAAGATTCTTCTTTAACACAATCTTTACAATATGAGTTCCTTTCTTATCTCTTACTATAGTGATCACTATTAAACTCTGAAATTTTTTTAGTTTCTTTACATTTAAGACATTCTTTATCTTCCAAAGTTAATTTTTCTATTTTATTCATATAATTCTTTATGATATTCCCCTTTCACAATCTTTGCAATTATAATGCATTCCATCTTTCCTATTTTTATCTTTATAAAATTCATTTAAATCTTTAAATTCTTTGCACTTTGTACATTTCTTTTGATGCGCCCATTTATATATAGAAAATTTATATTACAGTTTTGACTTCTTCAATTCATATTCATAAAACTTTCCCGGTTATTTCTTCATTATTTAAATCTTTTATACTATAAGTTTACAGGATCTGTGTTATTAATTTGATAAATCACAAAGATTTCTCTTGACCAATTGTTCTTATATTTGTTCGAAAATGTTTGTTTTTTACTAACAATTCTTACATGATCATTGACTTTAAATTTAGTTTTCGTGTGAATTTCAGGTGGAACATACTTGAAAACGGTCTCTAATAACTCCTTTTCTGCATCCCTTATCTACGTCTTTCGGTTTCATTTTGATTGTGCTGTGAACTGTATCGTTATAATTGTTTACGATTTTTTGAAGAATATCGATCCATTTAAAGTTTTTATTAATCTCAAAAATTACTTTCATTCTCTCATTTTGA
>NW_025780057.1:0-56054 GCF_021130785.1 Homalodisca vitripennis | reverse complement strand
CATGTGTTATTTATGTTTGTATGTAAATTAATAACTAACACGACTGTTGGAATATTAATTTAAAACTTGTTAGTTTGAGCAAATTTATGCCAAGGAAAGAGGGGAACGAAAGAAAAAAGACTGTTATTTCTATGATAAACATACGGTATAGCGTAAAAATAATAAAATAAGAACTGACACCAAGGAAGATTATAATTAAAATATATTGAACAATTGAGGAAAAATTCTACTAGCTCTGTTAAAATTGTAAAATATTAACTTGAATTGTAATGTTAACAAAATGTATTTTAAACTTTGAAGAAAACCTACAAGCAGGAATAAATAAAAGGTTTATGATTTAGATAAAAGGGCAAACAGGTGAAGTACACACGTTGAGAGTAATACTACAATGGTTTGGGCAAGAGGAGGGAGGTGTATTTTATTTAAAACATATTTCTAGTATTTATTTTCTGAATTAATGCACAAAATCATGCGAAACTCATGGTCCGTAATTAATTGTTATTAACATGTGTCTATTTATCGTTTGTATGCTAAATTAATAACTACAACACGAATGTTGGGAAGTATTAATTTAAACTTGTTTAGTTTGATAAACTAAAAATTTATGCCAAGGGAAGGAGCGGGAACAGAAGAAAAAAGACTGTTATTTCTATGATAAAACAACGGTATAGGTAAAATAATAAAATAAGAACTGACACCCCCGTCTGGGGATATGTTTTAATTCTATATGAAGCTGCGACAACCAGTGAATGGGCGAGCCAACACACACAGCCGTGCAGGGCAAAGGTCCAAGGACGACCCAACTAATTACGGACCGGACCTGCAATAAACATCCCACAACAACAACCACCGACTACCTCGTTCTACCCATTGTGAAGGATTATCTGGATGGACTATCTTTATGGTAGGACTTAGAATTGTAAAAAAGGTAGGTGGCAATTGGACTCTTAATATTTGCCATAGTTTAGGTCAAGGTTTCTATTGGGGAATTTAATTGTTAAGTTTTCAAAAAACAATCTGATAATGTATGGACTCTTTTAAAAAGAATTTATAATAATTAACGCTTGGTTAAAATAACTTGACAACTAGTATGCTGCCACTTCTTACAACTATTTATCAAAAAATAAATTAAAACAAATATTATAAATAAAAAAAAGGGTTTTGTAGATTTGATGATGCATGTTAAGGCTAGGTGGGAAATACAATTTCTAAAGGATGTGAGATAAATTTCTTAGATTTAAGTATTAAACTTGGCAGATACCAAGCGCTTTAAGGGGGGGTGTGTTATACCAATTACATGGTATTACTTTAAAATAAAAATAAAAATTTAATAAATAAAATTTTATTTTAGAATTGTAAATGGGATAGGGAATAAAAAAGTAAATTTATATTGTAATCCAGCGGCAGGCACAACGCGCTTGGAATCTGGTCTAGACCTGACTTGATGGCAGTGAATGCTAAACAATAGTCTACAGTGGACTTAATCTTTTGTTAGGCGGCGAACCTGCGTTGAGAGTGATTCAAACAGGCCTGCAGGAACAGGAGCGTAGTCGGTGCAGGCCAAGAAAACACGCTCTGCTTCCATTCCGAGTTGTGAGAAGCGATAGAGTAAAGTCTTTAGTGCGAGTTTAAAAAGTAGAGTGTCGGGCGTAGGATCCGTCGGTATAGATTATTTTAATACCGAACTCCAAGACCTTCACGACCCCAAAGAGCTAAGTACTTTTGACTGAATTATTAAAATTTTCTAAATTTGAAATTTGAAAATTTAAGAAGTGAATTAATTTGAAATTGGAATTGAAATTTGAAATTAACGATCAAATTCTGTTGAGTGTGGACTAATATATATCTAAATTGTAAAGGAGTTATTTATTTAAAGTCAAACGTAAAAATTTAATTGAAATTATAGGGATTCTAGTTAAAATTAAGAGCTTGCAGGTGCTGCACCATATCCTGTAGGAACTTGTGAAAAATTCCTGTTGAGAACTGTTTGTTTTGTTTGAGAATTTTATTTTAATGAAGTTTATTTTATTAGTTTTGAGAAGAAGCCCTTTTATTTTATTTCATACAAATTTATTCAAGATTATTATTTTATTTTTATATTTTATACACACGTATTTAGAGGACAGTGAGTCCATGTAAAATCGAAAGTGCCTTGCCTAAGGAAGTAGTAATTTTAAACTATTGTGCAAAACATTTCATTGGTGGAATACAAGGTTAACAATTGAAGTTTGAATTGATTTAATAAACCTGAAATATTTCAAAAAAGGTTGCAGTTTTTAATTTCCACCAGTATCTACTTAAATCTTATGAGTTCGGAGACTATTTAGGGTCATCATAATAAAAACAAAAATTTTGTATATTTAACATTTAGTATACTTTCGTTTCACAATTTAAATTATTGTACAATAGATGCGGTGTAAATCTTAAACTTAGCTTATTTTGTAAATAAATATTTATAGAAGAAAAACTCACTCAAATAACATTTTACACAATAAAACGCAGGATGTAAAAATTATGTATAGTAACCTATCGATAGAACGTATTTATTTGAAAAAGGGCAGATGTATATGGGAAGAAAAGTTTTTAACAGGCTTCCTGAAGATAAAAAGAATTTGCATGATCCCCAACAAGTTTAGGAGTAGACTAAAGAAGTAGCCTAACTTATTTTGTAAATGTCCTTGTTCTCTTTAAAATTTACTTTACTAATTAGAAGCTGGTGAGTTTTCAAGAATATTTTTTTTTTCAATTACTATCTAAGGAGTATTTAAAAATTAGTGAATGAACTTTAAAATTTTGTTTGTTTATATGTTTATTAGAAACAAACAATATATATATTGGTTTTATATATATATATGAAATGGATATGCTTATTATATTATAATATATATATATATATATTATATATATATATATATATATATATATATATACAGGAGCGAACTTTATAAAACATTCTGGTTTGTTAATAGACTTGAAAAATAATTGTTGTCGATTTGACTTTAATGTAGAGAAGTGTTATAAAATTTGTGCCAAAGTATTACAGTAGCGTGTATGAACACCAATCACACTTATAAAATAGGATGCGAAGAGGCCAGTAATGAAATAATAAAAATTATAAAGGAATTTCCAACGGTGTTTACGAAACCAAAAATTGGTTTAAAAACTCTCGATTATGAGTATAAATTAAAAGTTTAAAGATCATGAACCCGTAAAACTTAGACCATATCCATTTGAATCCACCTAAACAATTAAAAAATAAAAAAAAATTATTGACGAATTATTGGAACAGGATCAGGACATTATTCAACCAAGTGTGAGTCAGTACTCGAGTCCAGCCTTTTTAGTAGGTAAGGAAGATGGAAAATCGGAAAGATTAGTAGTTAATTACATGGAGTTAAACAAGAAGTTGGAAGGAGTGTGAGTTATCCTATAGGCGACATGCACGAACTATATTACCATTTGAAGGGAAACAATTATTACTCAGTAATAGACTTAACCAAAAAGTTTTTATCAAATAAAGTTTAGCGAAGGAAAGCCAGGAGTTAACTACGTTTCTCGGTACCTTTCGGAAGTTACAGCTTTAAACGAATTCCTTTTGGATTATTAATTGGAAGTGGGGTATTGTCGTCATATATGAAATAAAATCTTAGGAGGAATTGAGATTTACTTTGCACTCTCGCCTTTTTGGACGATATTATTGTGTATTCGAAGACATTGGAGGAAACATTTATAGTGCATTTGAAAAAAAAACAAAGTGTTAGAGTGTTTAAAGAAAAATAATCTTACTGTGAATCCGGAGAAAGTAAAATTTTTGTTATAATTGAAATTAAATTTCTGGCGACATTTGGTTTTCCAAAGACACTATATAAGAATGGACCCTGACCGTACACGGACGTTATTAGAATCTCCGAGGCCCCGGGACAAGAAAGGTATTGCGAGGTTCATAGGGATGGACTAGGTTATTTCTCTAAATTTATTACAAATTATGCGGAAATTGCTCATCCACTCAATGAAATGAGGAAGAAGAAGTTCGTCCAAATTTGTGTGGGGAACCAAAAATGTCAGGAATCGTTCGATAAAATCTGAAACGAGCGATTACCCGTCCCCCCGTGTTAGCCATCCCTGACTTCAACAAGGAGGTTCAACAGTCCAATGCGACGCGAGTGATAAGGCCCTCGGTTCCTGTTTATTTACAGGAAGCGGACAATGGACATTTAAAACCGGTGGCCTATTATTCGAGAAAATTTAACGAAAGTGAGGTGAAAACTTACTACCTATCAAAAGGAAGCTTTGGCAGTTGTCCTGTTCAATAAATAAATTCTGTAATTTTCCTAGAAATGAGACCATTCAACTTAGTGACCGACCAACTCAGCATTGGCTTGGGTATTGTCCCACACTTTCGTAAGTTAGGAAAATTAGGGCGCTGGGTGGAGGTTATTATTGTCTCTACCATTTAAAATTACGCAATGTTAAAGGTAATCAGAACCCAGTAGCGGACTATTTATCTAGATTATTTCCAAGATAGTGAAGTTGACCACACAATGTGTTTACATGAACTAGAAAAATTAGTGAATAAGGACAAGATGAATGATAAACTCTATAAAAAATGAACAATGAAACTGTAAATAATAAGGGACCTTAGTAATAAGAGAGGAAACAGTGTCTATAAATATAGTATAAGTACGATGCCTTTTAGCTTTATGGACTTAAAAACGCATCAGAAGCAGGATGTAAATATAACTAAAAATTATTGGAGGGTGTATTGAACTATACCAATAGTGATGTTTACAGTGTGGAAAAAGGGGTGTTATTTTATCGTGAACAATAAAAACAATTCTAAAAGGAATCTATTTACCTGAGCACTTATTTCAAGGGTCGTATACGAGTATTATCACAACTCATTGTCTGGCTGTCACTTCGGCATTTTAAAAAACACAAACAGAAAAATAAATGAAAGGTTTTTATCACCCTAAAACTAAATGATTATGTGAAAAAATAATGTAAAATGTTGTGAAGTGTGTTTGAAAGCAAAAAGTAGCAACTGGAGGGACCAAGGACCTTTGAACAGCAATCTGAGCAGTTCGTCCAATGCAGAAGTTATATATGGATATTTATGGGCCATTTACCTGCGTCCTTCCAATCGAATGCAATACATCCTGATAGCTGTTAGATGACTTCACCAAATATAATTGGATAATGCCACTCAGGGAAATGCACCTCAGGTAATGTAATTAATGCATTAGAAAATAATATTTTCAAAAAATTTTTCTTTGCCTGAAGAATTCGTGACGGATAATGGAACATATTTTGTCAGCGAGGAGTTCAAAAAAATTATTTGTTTAATTTGGGCATAAAAACAAAGGACCATTATACCTTATACTCCTCAAGGAAATAAAAGTGAAAGGCAAATTCGAAATTTAAATCAAATTCTGACAGCTTATTATCATGACTGTAAAAAGAATTGGGACAAGGATTTGTACCATGTGCAAAATGGCCCTAAATACTTGTCACAATGAAAGCATAAAGTCGTCTGCATTTGAATTGATGTTCAGTTTCAAAGCAAATGATGGTTTTGTCACTAAACATGGCAAATTAAAAGATATTTGTGATGAAAAATTGGAGCAAAGATAAGAATGCAAAGATGGTTGAAAGCTATTCAAAATCTTAAAAAGACAAAATGAGCTGAATTCGAGAAAGAAACCGATACAACCGAAATCACAGGCAATTAAAAATGTATGATTGTAGTCTATTGTAGAATTACAAATCAGCGATATAAAGCTAGATCTGAAATATGAAGGACCATTCAGAATAATTTCAATTATTAGACTCCAACTCATATGTGGTTCAAAATTTTAAAAGAATTGAATGATATTCCGTAGGAATACACTTGCAGGATGTGAAACCCACTGGGGAAAGAAGAATGCATATTTAAATATAACAAAAAACAATATAATTACCGAGGGGTAAATAATTTGAATTACAAAAATAAAAAAAAGAACTGATTAAAAATTATGACGAGTTAAATTAGTAGTTGTAAGAATGAAGAAAAACTATATTGGATGTACGCTGTATGTATGTATGTTTGATTTGAGAAATTTCAGTGACAAGGAAGATTAAATTAAAATATTATTGAACAATTGAGGAAATTCTACAGCCCCTGTTAAATTGTAAATATTAACTTGAATTGTAATGTTGTAAAAATGTATTTTAAACTTGAAAGAAACCTCAAGAGGAATAAAAAAGTTTATGATTTAGATAAAAGGGCACAGGTGAAGTACACAGTTGAGATAACTACATGGTTTGGGAGAGAGGAGGAGAGGAGTGTATTAAAACAATTCAGTATTTATTTTCTGAATAATGCACAAATCTGAAAACTCATGGTCCGTAATTAATGTTATTAACATGTGTTATTTATGTTTGTATGTAAATTAATAACTAACACGAATGTTGGAATATTAATTTAAACTTGTTAGTTTGATAAAATTTATGCCAAGGAAGAGGGGAACAGAAGAAAAAAAGACTGTTATTTCTATGATAAACAACGGTATAGGTAAAATAATAAAATAAGAACTGACACCCCGTCTGGGGATATGTTTTAATTCTATATGAAGCTGCGACAACCAGTGAATGGGCGAGCCAACACACACAGCCGTGCAGGGCAAAGGTTCCAAGGACGACCCAACTAATTACGGGACCGGACCTGCAATAAACATCCCACAACAACAACCACCGACTACCTCGTTCTACCCATTGTGAAGGATTATCTGGATGGACTATCTTTATGGTAGGACTTAGAATTGTAAAAAGGTAGGTGGCAATTGGACTCTTAATATTTGCCATAGTTTAGGTCAAGGTTTCTATTGGGGAATTTAATTGTTAAGTTTTCAAAAAAACAATCTGATAATGTATGGACTCTTTTAAAAAGAATTTATAATAATTAACGCTTGGTTAAAATAACTTGACAACTAGTATGCTGCCACTTCTTACAACTATTTATCAAAAATAAATTAAAACAAATATTATAAATAAAAAAAAGGGTTTTGTAGATTTGATGATGCATGTTAAGGCTAGGTGGAAATACAATTTCTAAAGGATGTGAGATAAATTTCTTAGATTTAAGTATTAAACTTGGCAGATACCAAGCGCTTTAAGGGGGGGTGTGTATACCAATTACATGGTATACTTTAAATAAAAAATAAAAATTTAATAAATAAAATTTTATTTTAGAATTGTAAATGGATAGGGAATAAAAAAGTAAATTTATATTGTAATCCAGCGGCAGGCACAACGCGCTTGGAATCTGGTCTAGGACCTGACTTGATGGCAGTGAATGCTAAACAATAGTCTACAGTGGACTTAATCTTTTGTTAGGCGGCGAACCTGCGTTGAGAGTGATTCAAACAGGCCTGCAGGAACAGGAGCGTAGTCGGTGCAGGCCAAGAAAACACGCTCTGCTTCCATTCCGAGTTGAGAAGCGATAGAGTAAAGTCTTTAGTGCGAGTTTAAAAGTAGTGTCGGGCGTAGGATCCGTCGGTATAGATTATTTTAATACCGAACTCCAAGACCTTCACGACCAAAGAGCTAAGTACTTTTGACTGAATTATTAAAATTTTCTAAATTTGAAATTTGAAAATTTAAGAAGTGAATTAATTTGAAATTGGAATTGAAATTTGAAATTAACGATCAAATTCTGTTGAGTGTGGACTAATATATATCTAAATTGAAAAGGAGTTATTTATTTAAAGTCAAACGTAAAAATTTAATTGAAATTATAGGGATTCTAGTTAAAATTAAGAGCTGCAGGTGCTGCACCATATCCTGTAGGAACTTGTGAAAAATTCCTGTTGAGAACTGTTTAGTTTTGTTTGAGAATTTTATTTTAAAGAAGTTTATTTTATTAGTTTTGAGAAGAAGCCCTTTTATTTTATTTCATACAAATTTATTCAAGATTATTATTTTATTTTTATATTTTTATTACACACGTATTTAGAGGACAGTGAGTCCATGTAAAATCGAAAGTGCCTTGCCTAAGGAAGTAGTAATTTTAAACTATTGTGCAAAAACATTTCATTGGTGGAATACAAGGTTAACAATTGAAGTTTGAATTGATTTAATAAACCTGAATATTTCAAAAAAAGGTGCAGTTTTAATTTCCACCAGTATCTACTTAAATCTTATGAGTTCGAGACTATTTAGGGTCATCATAATAAAAACAAAAAATTTTGTATATTAACATTTAGTATACTTTCGTTTCACAATTTAAATTATTTACAATAGATGCGGTGTAAATCTTAAACTTAGCTTTTTTTGTAAATAAATATTTATAGAAAACTCACTCAAATAACATTTTACACAATAAAACGCAGGATGTAAAAATTATGTATAGTAACCTATCGATAGAACGTATTTATTTGAAAAAGGGCAGATGTATATGGGAAGAAAAGTTTTTAACAGGCTTCCTGAAGATAAAAAGAATTTGCATGATCCCCAACAGTTTAGGAGTAGACTAAAGAAGTAGCCTAACTTATTTGTAAATGTCCTTGTTCTCTTTAAAATTACTTTACTAATTAGAAGCTGGTGAGTTTTAAGAATATTTTTTTTTCAATTACTATCTAAGGAGTATTTAAAAATTAGTGAACTTTAAAACTTTGTTTGTTTATATGTTTATTAGAAACAAACAATATATATATTGGTTTTATATATATATATGAAATGGATATTATATATATATATATATATATATATACAGTATATATATATATATATATATACATTTTGAGCGGGAAATAAAACATGGTCCGAATTATTTTATTGACAAACATATACTTCGTTTTTGTACTGTAGTTCATTTTGTAACATGCGAGTATTTATCTTTTGATTTATTTTGCCTTGTACCAAAAGTTACATACGGAATAAGGAATATGAAGTACACAAGAATTACTTTAAAAATGAAAGCTAAGTAAACATTACATTTTCACAGAAAAATTTAAACATAATGGTAATTTATATGGCATATTTCATTAGAAAATACTATTTAAAATAGAAGCGTCAAGCCAACGATTGGGTTCTCCAACCACATGACAAACTGTTAAATCACTTATTATTTACGCATTTTACAAATCGTGGTATAAATATTGTTTCCCTATATCAGTCTTCTTACTGTTTAATGTGAAAATATTAGACAGTCCTACCAAACCTCTCAGCCTCTTTTTTTACCAAATGAGTAAAAATTTAAGAGAAGAATGAGAATACACATGCTTATTTATTTATGTGTATTATAAACATAACAAGATCTATTGATAAACGAAACTAAATCAATTGTGTACTCTGAATGTTTATTTAATTATTAACTATTAATAAATGTTACATATTATGGCTGCTATTTTTTTTTAAACTTTCCTTAACCTTCAAATATAATGCATTTTAAAACTACGGTAATAGTTAAAAAAATTTATTTACAAGGGAAATACTTCATGAAGTAAGGTATTGTAAGCTGCAGTAATCTCACTTAAGTAGTGATTGTTCGGGGATGTGATGCTAAAATGTATTGGATCACTAGTGATAAGGAACGTGGACAGCAAAGAACTGGCGGTTAGGGAAAACACTAATTTAGATAACAGCAATCGATCCTAGACTGATGGGCTGCAACACTTTGTTTGTAACCCCGTATTGTCCTGACAGTTATTTTGTTCTATTTTAAAGTTTGTGTTTAACTTTAAGTAATCATTAAGGTTATTTTATTGAGTGTTATTATTTTTTATGTTTAAAAAGATAAATAACATTAACAAGAGTTTATTATTTAAAGTAATATAAAGAATTTATGTTAAGAATAAAAAATTAACGAAATCAATACAAATTAAACTTTTTCTAAAATTTATCCAACACGTTGAAATGCACCTCTCACTAATATGTCACTGATATATTCAGCCCAAACAATTAAACTGCTATACCAAAACATATCCTTATCAGCATTCATTGACAATACAGTATCATACAGTATTTTCAAAATATCAACATATTTACTAACTATTGAAAGAGAAATGATTTAAAACATTAAAAATTAAAAATAATGATTCATTCAAATATATTGAAATATTCAAAGTTAGTTTATCATTAAATACAAACATTTTACTTCTATTTGGCAGTTAAATTTTGGTTCTCATACAAGTAGGTTTGGAAACAATAAAGTTAATTAAAGGTTTAATATTGTATTGACTAAAGGTTAAAACAAACAAAAAACCATTTGAAGAAACTGCTAACTACGGTAAGAAAAAGAAGCAGGAATGGAAGTGCATCAGTTTTTGATTAAACAAATAATAGTAAAAAAAAACAATAATAATACACAGTAATTGATTAAAATATTATTTTTGGCTTTAGGATATTTAAATCAGGTGTCTAAAGATGTAACTGTCACAGACCACTGGTCATGTGTTTGAATAAGTCCAAATTAAATAGATAACAAAAGTTTTTAAACAATTTCTTGCATAAGGGGTTTAAATTCTTATAGCAATATAAACCATTATTGAATGAAACCAACAACATTACATATTTAAATACGTTGTTAGATTGGGGTAAAAGGTATAATAATCTTTTTACACGCATATTAAGAAAAAAATACTTTTTATTAAACACGTTTCAGTTTAAACACGCTCTAAGTGAAAGGAGGTAACTTATTGAAAAATATTTTGAGCAAGAGATGGTCTAGCAATCAGTAATTAGCGGCACTTAATGAGCCACTTTTTCACTCCAGCAATACCGATCCGCTTTTCTTGCTAGGCTTGATATGACTTGGCATTCACATATTTCTAAAGAAATACAGTCTACGTCACACACACACACACACACACACACACACACACACACACACACACACACACACACACACAGAGAGAGAGAGAGAGAGAGAGAGAGAGAGAGAGAGAGAGAGAGAGAGAGAGAGAGAGAGAGAGGAGAGAGATAGAGAGAGAGATAGAGAGAGAGAGAGGAGAGAGAGAGAGAGATGGAGAGAGAGAGAGAGGAGAGAGAGAGATTGAGACGAGAGAGAGAGAGAGGAGAGAGAGAGAGAGAGAGAGAGAGAGGAGACACACACAAACAAACACACACACATATATATATCAATTGTTAGATTATTATTCTGTGATTTTATTCAATTTATGATTTCGTACCCCATGTTCCGTAAAACTTGGTGGTAACTCATATGATACCTAAAAAAAGCACGTAATAGTTTTACCAATCCAATACCTACAGAAGTGATAGAATATATGTGTAATACTTGCGTTAACATTATTTTGTGGTATAAGGTAATATTATACTATAGAACTCTAAATCTGGACACTTAGCTTACACAGAGTTTATTAAACATCTACATTGTATACACCAGTGTCAATGGTGGAAACAACATGATGTGTTATAAACACTTTGTCACCAAGAGACGAGCCACCTGTTGCTGGCTTTTAACACAGAGCACTAATGGTGTCACACTCAGGTCCACTGTTATATGTATGCTAACCTTTACTGAAATTATGATAATCCCTCCAAATAAAGACTTCAGGATACATTTTGTATATTTTTGAAACGCTTCAATAATTATTTTTTTATAAAACTAAAAATTTACACATACAAAATTAAATATCAACACGATCTTAATTGCAACATAATATGAAAAGTGTTGAACCTATTGTCATATATTTCTATAATTAGATCATAATTTTGAAAAAAAGACGCAATACATGGAATAATGGATAAATGGAACGGAACTAGTTAAGATTGAATGAAACTTGGATGATATTTAATATTAGGGATCCTTGGTTTTTTTATCTTATTTGTTTTTGTCCTAGAGACAGGAATCAACGTGGAAATTTCATTCTTAGTCAGGTTGTAGAATAAATATAAATACTTATGTCTTTTTAGAGTTATAAAGAATTTTAAAGTAACATTTAAATAACACATGGGTAATATTGTTTTATAATTTGATTTAAACCATTCACACAAAATATATTTATTTATTTATAATTTTTTAGTGTTGAGATGTTTCGCGTACCACACTGTCTCGCAATATCGCGGTTGTTTACAGAAAACGGAGTACCATATGTCAACGTTTCCAATCGGAAAAAATCAATCACAGTCACCTTCCCTCCTGCAGCCAAACTTCAGTCATGAAACATTTATGCGTCACTCTGTACTGTTATAAAGTAATGAGATCTTGTCTACAATTTTTGGGATAGCATGTAGCATTCATGGCAAATTTTAACAGAAAGCATACTATGTTAAGGTTCTCAGGTGGATGAAGAATCAAATTAGATCCATCTCCCTATTTCATACAACCAAACAAAACACATAAAATATACGTACTTCATTCAATCTTGTATTGGTACAGTTAATAAGATATTACCTACTAGTTTTAGGATGATAAGAAAGCCTGAATGTCTTGGGGAACCTGTTTATTCGTTGTAGCTTTTAGATACAATAATGATTAAACTGGTTTTTTCACTATACATCTTATTTTTTATTCAATTAAAATGACATATTGTTTTCGTACAATTCTGGTTTAAAAATTAATATTGTAACCTCATTAATTTAATTTTATAAATCATTATGAAAGGTAGTAACCAATTTTATAAATAAATGTAAATTTTTAAAAAAAAATATGTATATATCATTCAGATTTCCATCCATATGATTATGATGCATTACCAATAAAACTATAATACAGAATGTTGTACACATATTAGTTGGACAGATTCTTATGCTAATATTAGCAATTATAAGTTATTGTTAAAAATATGTCTAATAGACGAAATAAATACTTAACTTGAGCAAATAATACATATTCAGCTGGAATTCTTCTTGAACTTGTACTAGTGTAGATGTCAACCCGAAAGGTCTTAAACATATTAAGATAATATCAGTTATGAGTCAGACGCTGAGCAGTGCAGACCGGTTTTACCTGGCGCTCCCGCTCTCCTTTGTGCAGTGAATAATAGCCTATATTCTACGTGTTTAAATGCTTTAGCACCTTACTATCTGCCTTACTGTGTGTATTATCGGCAATAGCCTATTATTTAATATAGTGACCGTGTGTATTTATAAAATCATGTCTGATTGCTCTGTTTGCAAAACAGCTACTGGTCAACCTAGGCATAAGATTTGTTGCTCAGACTGCATGTGTTAGTTTATCCAAGGAAGATGTTAACTATATAATTAATGAGAAGCAAATTTGGCGCTGTCCATCTCGTGCTGTGATTAGAAGGAAGAGTATGTCTTGTGAGTCACCTTGTGGACCGGAGGCTGATATCAGAACGGCTTTGTCTGATGTGCTAAAAAAGCTCGATGAAGCTTCCGATGACTGTAAGCGAATTGAGTTTGAAATGAACAAATCGTTTGAGTTTGTTAATGAACAAATTAATGAAGAAAACAACGTAATCAAAAGTCAAAGCGCTAAGTTAACTGAGTACCTTCAGCTTATAAAAGATTTAAGGATGAAGAATATCCAGCTTCAAAGGAAGGTTACTGATTTGAAGCTCAGGGTTGAGGACAATGAGCAATATATGCGCAGCAACACACTCGAGATTCAGGGGGATTCCTGAAAGCAAAAACGAAGACGTGTACGGAGTTGTGAAGAAGGTTGGCGTTGCTCTCGATATAAACATTTCCAGAGAAGCTGTCGATGTCTGACACCGTCTAAAGAAAAGAAATTATGCTGACCGTCCTGCTGGAATTATAGATAAGTTCGTCAGACGAGAAGACAAGCTAAAATTCCTTGAAAAACGGAGGGTCAAGAGGAACCTAAACTCACATGACGTTGGTTACACTTCGACCACTGCTAATCCAGTCTACATTAACGAGAGTCTCAGTCCTACCAAGAGGAAACTACTAACTGCTGTACGATCGGTGGAACAAGAAAAAAAATGATGCATAATTATAGGTAAGAAATGGCAAAATATTTCTGTGGAAGGCTCAGGGTGATCCCTTTATTATTGTTAGTTCAATGGAGCAAATTGAAAAACAGTAAGTAAGCTTTTATTTTGGTAAAAGGTCGTAAATACTAACAATCAATATTGTTAAAGACAAAACTATATTTTTTATATTTCATCAGAATATCTCTAGTCTAAGAGAAAACTTTCATTCTTTTTTAATTTATCCTAATACTTTGCCTTCCTTGCCAGATGTAATTGCACTAACAGAAGTTTGGATACACGAATGTGAAATAGGTTTGTATTTAAATTAGTGGGTATAACCAGTATTCAAACTGTAATGAGAGCTACAGATCAGGTGGAGTGATTGTTTATGTGAGTGAGCGATATGAGGCCAGACGATCAGGCGTTACTATGCAATCAGCTGACGCGCTCAGGGTCACTGTTGACGTTGATTCCGTTGGGCTTTCTGTTGCGGCGGTTTATAGGCTGCATTCGCATTCTATTGCATCTTTCTTGGATGAATTAAATATCTTATTGTCTGAATCCAAAGATCGGAACTTAGTTGTTACCGGGGATATGAACTTATGCGTGCTTAAGTGGTCACTGCTCGTCGACGAGTATTTAGCGATTATGTCAATTAATGGCCTTGAGCAACTGATTGGACTCACCCACTAGAGGAAATGGCTGTTTAGATCATATATCTTTTAGAACTAGAGATAATTGTAGCTTTGAATCTGATGTTTCAACTTCTTTTAGGCAAGACCATGATGCAGTAGTTTGTAACATTTTATTTCCAAATTTGTCAAAAAAAGGATACTTGTCTCCTGAATTTAAAAATAAAACAGATTTCGTCAAAATGACAAGTTTTCTTACCGCGTACAACTGGTCTATTATTTATGAAGAAAAAAATACCAATGTATCGTTTTCCATTGTTTGCTGATGTATTGAGACAGGCTGTGGACTATTCAATGTATAAAAGTCAAAATCTCCTCTAAATATAAGTTGTTAAAGCCTTGGATGACTATTGATCATTGCAAACGTCAGCGGTTTAGTAACTTACTGTATAAATAAAAAAAAATAATCGAATGACCCAAAATTTCAACGTTTTTATCAAAATTATAGGAAAAATATAAAAAAGATATTTTTGAACAAAAAATACATTATTACCAGAATATTTTTGAAGAAAATAAATATTTGATATCAGGAAGCAATGGGGAAACAATTAATTAATAACATGCTTGTTTCGCAAAAGAAGAAACATCGCATTCCAGGTGTTTATTCTCTATCCAGGCCTGAAGAACTTATCTCAGAGTGTCAAGCTGTCACCAATGAGTTCAGTATTTTTTTTTATGCAATTGAAACCTAATGAATGACTCTGACAGTTTTGATGGCTTGGATTATCATATGTACACCCAATGTTTTTCTGCTAAGTATTCGGTTAATTAATTGTATTGCTATCCTACTAGTTCTGAGGAAGTTCTAGCTGTTATCAACAGTTTAAAGTCTAGCAAGTCTCCTGGTATTGATGGTATTTCAGCGCATGTAATGCAAAAATGGGGCATATCTTGTCTCCTGTGTTGGCATTTCTAATTAACCTTAGTTTCGAAACTGGTATCTTTCCTATCTCTTTAAAAACTGCACTAGTTGTCCCACTTCGAAAGAAAGGTTCCAATAAAGATCTCAATAACTATCACCCGATTTCTCTTTTATCTGTTGTCTCTAAAATAATTGAAAATATTATGAAAGTCAGGTTGGTTCAGTTTTTAGATTCTAATAAGTTTTTTTGTGCAAATCAATTTGGGTTTATGGCCAAAAACCTACTGAGGATGCTCTCTTAAAGTTCTGTTCAGATGTTTATGAAGGAATTAACAGTGGTAAATTTGTCAGTGGAATATTTATTGATATAACTAAGGGATTTGATGCCGTGGATCACAAAATTTTACTAGACTATCTTTGGGTAGCTGGAGTTAGAGGTATTCCTTATGGTTTGAGAGCTATCTAACAAACCGATTTCAGTGTGTAAGATTTCTGGACTCCGTCAGTTCAATTCTTCCGATTAAATTTAGAGTGCTCCAAGGGTCTGTTTTGGGCGCAATACTATTTTTGGTCTATATTAATAGCTTGTGTAGTGGAAATTTATCGGGTTCCTTAACGTGTTTTGCAGATGACACTGCCCTTTGCTATTCCACTATAAATAATCAAATAGTGTATAGCGTAATGCAAGAAGACCTTGACAAATTGAAAATGTGGTTTGCTAGAAATAGGATGGTCTTGAGCGTAAAGACGAAGTTTATGAATTTTTCTCTAAGAAACAGAAAAGACATACAACAAGATATATTTTTTAAATGTAAGCAATGCTTAACTTTCGGGAGAAATCCATGTAAGAATTGCGTTCAAATTGAGAGGGTGGAACAATTAAAATATCTGGGGGTTATTCTGGATGAAAGGTGTAGTTGGAGGGAACAAATTTTGAATGTGAAAAACTATTTAAACACTTCGTTGAGGAAGTTTTATTTTATTCAGTATTTATGTCCAATATCTATCTTGAAAACTATTTACTATTCTATAATTAACACTAAATTGCAATATGGTATTTATTGTTTGGGGAGGGGCCTATTATTCTATTATTCGTCCTGTTATTATAAATCAGAACAAGATAATTAGGGTTATTGTCAGTGCTAATCGGCGTGATTCTTCTTTTCCTCTTTACATTTAGCTTGGAATACTTCCGTTTAGATATTTGTACATTTATAGGGTACTCAGGATATATTTCTCAAGAGGTGGCCACACACTGGGAAATGTAAATGTTCACTCGATTAGGTTACAAATTTTAAACCGAGTAACTATTCCTTTTCCAAAATTAGAAGTTTACAAACGTGTTTATACATTCATAGCTCCGAAGCTCTATAACAAATTACCTTTCGTTGTGTCCTCGTCGAAAACATTGGGTATGTTCATGCGAAGTTTGAAATGCTGGCTTTTTACAATTGTTGATGTAGAGCGACTCATAAATTAGATAATTTGTTAAAGACTTTTTTTATTGTATGAGTGTGTAATAGTTAAATCTTTATCTATTGTGTCTAAGTATCTTTTTAGTGTGTTTGTATGTGTGTATATGTTTGAGTAATGTATGTGTTTGTAAATTTATGTTTATATGTGTGTATTTGTATGTATGTTTGTATGTGTATATATGTATATTTATCTGTATGTGTGTATGTGTATGTGTGTATGTACGTACGTGCGCGCGCGTGTGTGTGTGTGTTGTGGATGGGTGTGTGTGTGTGTATTTGAATTTATGTAGCAATTTAATTATTTTTTATTTCTTGTGGTAATGTAATGTATTGCATTTCATTGTGAAATACAACTTAATTGTGTGCTTTGTTTTAAATATTGGTATAGTTTATTCATTACTCTAATTATGTATATTTTACTCTGAAAGAGGAGCTGCCAGGCCCATCTGCCTTAAATTAATTAGTGATGGCAACCTCAACTCAGCTAATAGCTCTGAGGTGCCTATCCATTGTACTTTTTTGATGTAATTTTTTGTGAACAAATGATTGTAATGTACTTTGGAAATAAAGATTCTTGATTCTTGATATTTCAAGCTTTGATATTTTTATTTATACGTGAGGCAGTATTTATTTTAATTTAATTTTTAACTGTAATGTACCGAAAAAATCTTAGTAGGATTTATATAATAAGTAAAAATATAAAACTGCAGCTAATCTTATACACTCCATTATTGGTTTATGACCATCAGAAAGTTTATAATTCAGTTCATTAATTTTGTTATGATATATATAAAATATGTTTCGATAAGTCTAAAGCTACTTTCAATCGAGACCATATAGTAATATTAGCCTAAATACTGTACAATAGATTGTAGGACTACCAGTAATGGCTATATAATTAAGGCTATTGAGTAGCTACCTGTAGAGGATTCGCTGGTTAATATCTCAATTTAAAGTAGATTAGGCCTACAACAAGATTAAAACACGGACGATCAATCAGTTTAAAAACGTAGAGTAATCTGCTTTAGCCGAGTTGGCAAATTTTGACTCAGTCCCTTGCCCGAGCAGCACCTACTTGTAAAACATGTTATAATGACTGTATGTCCGTACTTTCGTGTTAGCTGGGAAACACTATATTTAAACATATAGAATTCACTCTTAAAAATTCATAAGGCAGCCTAAAATTTATAACTTATATGTAAATAAACTGATTATTCACTGTAACTAAGCATATTATCCCAAATCAGGATCTATATACGAATTCAAAATTAGACTCTCCAAAATCATATATAGTCATCTGTGTAAAAATAAATTAGAATGTGTCTCACCAATCGGGTCATATAACTATTTGAAAAAGTGATCATAATAAACAAAATAACTACTACCGTCATGGTATATTTACCGGGTGTTTGTCGTATAATCAGTTTATTGCATACTTTTAGAACATACTGAATATCAATAAAATTCTTTTAGATACAGTCTTTTCCACTTGATCGGAAGAATGATGTAGATTCTGTGAAAAGAATGATTAATTTATTATCCTCTTATATACATGTATGCTATATCGCGAAAACTGTAAAGATACAAAAAATCGTTTAATAGCAAAGTATGCACAAGCATTCCAAAACACTTTAGATTTTACTCACTAGCTTCATAAATAAAAGAGGAATGAATTTCTTGATGGTTTGCTACACCGCCACAATGAAAAGAAATAGTATATTAAGCTAGCCAATTAACTTAGACGAGATTAATTAAAAGTTAAATTTGTGTACCAAATGTGAGTTTGTGACAGTATTCCTATTGGTTGTTCTTGGTGAAACCAGTTCGGACAAATACAAAACAACTGCTTTTGCCGGTGATACAAATTTAATACATGTTAAAAAGCCGTTTGACAGGTATTTAGTCTGCAGTTTTACGCAATTTCTTCTTATTAGTAGACATGTGACAGAGACGGCCAAATACACAATAATTGAATGGAAAAACGTAAGGCTCTGCGTAATAGTTCCACATTCATCCAGCAACTGAGATATACGGGATTGAGTCTCGGTGGAGCAAGTATATTTAATGATTTGTTATTTTTATTGATATTAAATTAAGCTACTGGTGTTTATTCAAATACATAATATAACATATGAACTTTTAAACGTGGAAGTTTTTGGTCCCTGAAGGACATGTTTAGTGAAGAAACAAAAATACTACTTAAGCGCTTTCATTAGAACAATTACGATTGGGGTGTATCAGGAAATTTCTCTTTAAGGTTGTAAACTGTACTTGTAAAATAGAAACATAAAATGCACATACATTTCAATAATGATTACGTATAACATACAAAAAAACTATATATTATTATTATTTTAACTCATTTGTTATTACGGTGAAAACTTAACCAGTATCAGCTTAAATTGATAATAAATGTATGAAAATCACCTCTGTTATCACACACTTTGACATTTAAATAACATTCGTTGTCATACATCCAATAAAATAATAAGACCTTAGCATCCAAGTAGGTTACATAATAGCAATATAAATCCACTTCCTGTGAGCTTATAAACTCGTTTAAGTAAGGCTAATTGCTTTTTGTGGTTTGATCGTTGGCTTTTGAAACAGACTGTACTTGACTGCCCCACGTTGCAAATTAATTAGTCTTGCATTAATACTCATAGATTAACAGTTTCATACTTCGTAATCGGTCAGTATATTACATAGACCTTTTTTAGTTTCTTTCTTGTGCAATGTCGGAATTAATTTTGTTTAGAAAAATTGTTTATTTTTATTCAGATAATTTAGAGTAACTTTTCATTGTATTAAGTGACCAGTAATGTTTAGTGCTTTATTCTACTAAAAATTATAAATTAAATTAGTTAATAATCGAAATTTCCAATTATAACATGCAATACAACTAAACTCAGGTTTCAGTCACGTTTATATATAAATACCATGAGCTAGTGGGTGAGTTTATATTTTGAAGTAATTCTTTATACTGACTTCTAAAGAATTATTTAACAAACTATTTTAAGGTTTTTCCCGTTATGGATCTTTTACTTAATTAAATATAATGATTTTAATACTGTTGTAGCCATATGCAATGTGTCTAAAACTTCCATATAGCACAAGCCTTTAATTATTACGAGATATTAAATATATTAAAATGTAATAGTGATTGTAAATAAGAAAATTATTTGTAAGCGCTTTTTAGTTTTGTTGTTATATTCCTAGTTTATAAAATGTAAACCATCAAAGGTAGGAATACCAAACGACACCATCTAGAAATCGTCATATTAGAATTTTTAAGGGATACGTTTAAATACAGTGTCTATGGAAGTATCCAGTCTGTGTATATTGCTTTTTTGTTTGTTATAAGAAGGCAAACAACTCTAGAAGTATAATTAATGCTATTTTGAAATCTTAAGTACTACCGAAAAATATATTATGAAGTTGCCTTAAGTCAAATTTCGAAGAAACATTTTACAGTTCTTGTATATAGTGCAGTAGCTGAGCTAATAATAATTGTGTAGTATTTGACGTTATGTTCTTAACTGCCTAATGTAAAATAATAATTCATATACTCACCAAAGTTTGAGTACCTTTGAAACCACACTTATTCTTTCTACCTTTAAAATAAAAATATCTCTGAATACTTGACCTTGGACAAAACTTTGATAGTAAATCTTAAAGGTATTATAAAAAATCAAATGTAAAAGTATAAAAGCGATCTATGTAAGTATAAAAATATAGAAACTTAACCTATAACCAACTAATATTTAACTTGGAGCAGATAATCTAGCACAATTTACTGAGATTAAAGGAGTGATCTATTTAATTTTTCCAATTTAATTATATCAAAATAAAATTTTTTACTTCTAAGGAACAGTAATCATAGTCTGATGCCTAATACGTGTTATAGTAGTTTGCATTCACCTTTCAAAATAAATTGTTTATATAGTGCAGCAAATTAATTAGAGAATATGACTGAAAACAGTTAATGTAAACTTAAAACAACGTAGGCAACAATGCAGATTGATTCGAAGCTTGAACATGTATTTTTCATGTATTATTTCCATAGCAGTGTATTGAAGACAACCCGCGTATTAATGAAGTTAAGCCATAAATAAATAGATTTAATATTGAAAGTAATCTGCATAAATATGAAGTAACAAACGTACTTAGCTTTTACTAAACAATGCTGTGTTAATACTTGTTCGGAATCCACATTCACATGATCTGACCAATACAAGTATACTGTGCGGTTAGTTGGCAGTTCTCATAATTATGTTAATAGAAACTAAAAATAATACGAGGAATATCCAAATACGGTTGTGACTGAAACTCTTTACCATTTTATATTTCTGGCTAATAATCCTAGACTCGCTCTCTTAATAACTTTTCAGATGAACAATCATTTTACGTCTATTGATTTAGACTTTTTATACAAGTTATCACTGTGATGTTCCATAAACATTAATATTTCTTTATTCAAAATGTAATCTTGTGTATTTGAAAATATTTTACACCAGAATAATTTGCTTACATGAATTAGACCTAATTTTGCACTGTTATCATTTACACCTAAAGCTTGCTTTGTACTTTGAGTAAATAAGCACATTGTTTAATTTGGTTGTTAATAAAAACCAAATAACATACTACTAGATTAAATAAGCTTACTAGATTTAATTCGTGAGGGTCACACACAAACTCGTCTCTAGAAGTGCGAAAAATTAATGTTGGTCTCTAAAGCTTGTATTCCAGCAAAGAAACTCTTATTTTTAAAGCCTATAAAATGTAATAAACGATTATGTTTTAGCAATATATTATGACAGTAAAAAACATGTTTCATTGAATTAAAATTCTTTTTGCTTATAATAATAGTCTTGAAATCCTCGACAAAGCTTATTAGTAATAACATTTAATCTTCCAACCTTATTTACAAACGCTCTTGATCACAGTGTAAGAAAATATCCAGATAATAAAATTGAAAGTGTTGCAGTAGAGTAAGATCTTTAAGTATGTTTTAAATGCTTGGTCTTAGATGGTATATATATATATATATATATATATATATATATATATATATATATATATATATATATAAAACAATGGTATATTATATAGATAGATAGTATATATGTATTTATATATATATAAGTTGCTGGACTTTAGCGGAAAAACGAAGGCTCCTGGCTTCAAGTCGTAGTCAAAGTACGGGATCGCTATCCTGGACTGACCATAGGAGCAGCTTTCCCTGGAGGTCACATGGATCGCCTTACAAGCCAGCTCAGAAGATCCCTCGGACAAGTTAAGGTGTGTGACCTTCACGCCGAAATTAGACATTTCAAAATTTTATTAGTATACTTAATCGGGATATTTACAAGCAATTCAATCAGGTGTTACTTAAAAGAGGACAGTCTTTTTTTAAAAGCGATAACCTTAAATCTACTATACTTTGCTATGGATTTCCTATCCCTGACATGTTTTGAAGTATAGTATGTTACTGTTAATATCGGTTATAATATACACTATGTATACAGTATAATGTATTGTTAATATTGACGATTACAGGCACACATACATTTGCACAAGACACAGACACAAGAAAATGAAAATCAGAATTGTTATTGAGAAATTGTAAATGTTGTTTTAACTGTACAAGAAAATGAAATAAGACAGATATAAGTTAGACAAAATATATACTTTACACGAAATAAGATATAATAGAATCTAAAGGTAATTACAAATGTATCAGGAGCAGAGTTGTTACTCACTTAATGACAAATATCCTGACAACGGCGAGGTGACAGATTGTTGTGGCCTAGCTGCCATATCGCTTGTTGGCCTTTACTTTGTAGTCTGCCTATTTCAACTGACATTGTACAAAGTAGGTTGGTTGGAATTTCCTAAAATTCTATCATAAATTCTCTTATTGTCATAAAACAATAAGATAATTTAGGACACACACACGCACACAAACACACACACACACACACACACACACATATATATATATATATATATATATTAAATTTTTACACAATATATGAGTAATATTTGCGGTAATAGTATTTTGCGGTACAGCATGATAATCAATATTAAAGCCTAAAACTAAGTTCTCATATTTACAGGCAGTGCATGTAAAAACCACATTTTTGACACCAGTCTTTGACTGTATCACGTAGGTACAACAACAGGATGTGTTATGAACATTTTGCCGCGAAGAGACGAGCCACCTGTTGCAGGCTTTTAACACGGAGCACTAATGGTGCCGCACTCAGGTCCACTTATGTGTATGCTAACCTTTACTCAAGTTGTGTACTAATTCCTCAAAATTAAAACTTCACCATACATTATTATGTTATAAAACACTCAAATATTTTTTATAAAGGCAAACATTTACACATCATAACCACACGATCCAAACTACAATATCAAACAAACATTTTTAAATATTGTGTCTACTTTTATACATTTAAATGTATGGATCATAATTTTGGAAAAAACCTGTTGTCTGAAAAGTCGGTTTACTGACGATAGTTGGACGTGACAACGTCATAAGAAAATACTGATGGAATGGTTGCATTTTTTAAAAGAAGATTTTAATTTTATTTGTTTGATAAATATTTTGTATGGATATAGAGAAGGAGATAAATGGAAATCACAATGGCATTGATCAAGTTACATGTATTTGTACGCATAATTACAATTATGTCAATTGTTCATAAATCTTAAATTTAAAATTTGGAAACATTATTAAAACTTTTGTAACTCTAGCTTTTAAAAAGCCCGCCTCAATGTATTTGATATAGGAGAAAAATGTTCCCTTTGACGGTTGGCTGGTCCAACCTGTCCTTTCAGACACGTTGTTATAATATGTGGAAAAACATTTATGTTTTGTTTTTTTTTGAAATCACAGCTACGCTTGATAATTATTTCGATCGAATAGTAAAGCCATTGACCTTTTAATCATCGTGAAATTGTTCTGTTAACTTATTGTTATAGTTTTGTCAATTATAGCATGTAGTTTATCTACAATCGCTTCACTAGCGGATCGATGCTATTTATTTTAATGATGAAAGCACGAATATGCGACAATATATCACTGAACATATATTTAATATCGAAAGAATCATTACCTTTATCGTATATAGCAGCTGTCCACGCTGACGCATCGCTCACTCAAGTAGGAGAGAGACACATGTCGAACAGATGTTCCGCGCTCTCGCTTGCACTTAAATGGACACTTGTTTTTCATTTTACAAAACAAGGAAAACACAGTGAAGTACAAACATTTTTTTATGAATCTTTTAACTTATGTATTTGTTTCGTCCACCGTTTCTCAATTTTGGAGCTTTTTACAGGAAACGGAGTTTGTATGTCAATGTTTTAATGCGGATAAACCAATCACAGTCCAAATCAAGTTCCTGCAGATATACATCAGTCATGAAATATTCATATCTCAGTCACTCTGAACTCTTAGACACTACCTACATATTTTGGAATGGCGGTCGTTTCTTTAGTAGCTGTTCAAAGGAAGCGGAGTATGTCAAAATTCCCAGACGGATAAAACAATCACAGTAATACCAATCCATCTCAATATTTCGCCCAAGAATAAAAAAGCTCTTGAAATATTCATCTTTCAGCTACTACTATGCTTTTACACTTAGCGAGACCTAGCTACATTATTTATAATTGCTCAACAGGTCTTTAAAGGCTGAGGCTTTTAAAACAGGAAGTGAGTATGCCATCGTTCCCAGGCGGATAAACCAATGACCGTACTTCTATTTCAATAATAATAAAAATATTAAGCTCATGAAATATATATATCTCAGTAATTGCTGCAATACTTCAGTCAGCGAGACCTTACCCACAATTTTGTAGATGGCAGGACACTCGGTATATTTTGCGAAAATACTATTTGTTATATATTTTTTTATTTAATACTGCTTAAATTTACCACTGTGGTTTTCGTGCATATTAGATCGTTTTAGAAACACTTTGAATTACTGCAGTCTCTTAATGGTTGACTGCCAGTTCTGTAGGTTTTATCTTGCAATTTTGAAAGGGAGGGTTGATATGTAATGTCAATAAAGTTTTTGTTTTATGATAGACAGCTGTTATAGATTTTGGACTAGAAATTTGATTGATTACTGTTTTATTATTTTGTGAGTCACTTTGGAAAATAAACAAGCAAAGTTTCCAATTTTTGACTGTTATATAATAATTGGAGGATTCTTCATTGATTCTTGGGAAGCTCTTATCACATAATGGACCCAAAAGAATTTCTAGATCTTATGCAACAGTTTCTGAAGAGGAGCAGTTATTGAGGGGGAGTGAGGAAGAACAACTGTTGTAGTTTAGTGTAGACCATTTTCATTAACCATATGTGGTAGATATTTCTTAAGCAAAATTTGATTATATCTCTTCAACTGTTCTTTGCAAATTGAACGTGAAACCCTGCTGAATACCTTATCGTCTACATTTGCTTTCGACATGGCATATCTGGTTTTTTTGCTCGTCGCGAAATTAAATAAAAATGAAAAACTGTAAATATGAATATTTTATTAGATTAACTCACTCTAAAAAAATACAATAATCAATCGCATTTTCTGATCAACAATCTATAACAGCTGCAAAATTCAAAAAATAGGTCAAAGATAATACAGATCAGCTAGTTATAATCACTGTTATAAATATGTGTAATTGTATACCAAAATATGAATATCTGATAATAATATAAGATTTAAAATTAATGCCATTTTTATGCATATTCAGTAATAAGTCTCTAAAGTAAGATGAAGCGAATATTTTCGTGAATCAAATTCTTATGATAAATATAACAACTATGGTTAGAAAAACTTAAAATCGATACTTTATTTTAGCGAATTTGACTTTTAAAATTAATTTTCTTTTTATATATCAATAAAGGCTAGCAGTGGGGTTATGGTATGTTGGACATTTTAGTATATTTATTTATAGATTCTGAAGTATTTTATTTGTTTATTTATCTGTAATGTATCAGGAAATGATAGTAGAAACTAGATAATATAGAATAGTAAAAACAAGCTAATATTACCCTCCATTATTGGCCTATGGTCATCTAACATATAAAATCAAAGTTCTTGTAAATTCTAAGCTACTATCAATTCATAGTACGTTATAGTTTTATACATATAAGAATCTACTAGTATTGACTATATAAATAAGGCTATTGAGTACCTACCTATATAAGATTTGATAATTTAATATCTCAATTTAAAGTAGATTAGGCCTACAACAAGATGAAAACACGGACGATCAATCAGTGACAAAGACACAGAGTAATGTACTCTGGCCGAGAGAGCAATTTTTGATTCAGTTTATTGTTTGAATACCACCTTCTTCTACACAATACTAATATCTGTCGGTCCAACTTCGTGGTTTTTCGCAAATACTACATTTGAAAGTTTGAAATTTGACGGGTAAATGTATAAGGTATTTTAAAAATATTTTATTTCCATCATGAAAAAATCGTACTAAAATATGATTTTAAAATTTGTATATCTTTGTATTTTATACAGTGGGATTTCAAAATAGTTGTTAATTTCAAGAATCGGACTCTTAAAAAGCTATTGCTTTTTTATGAAAAAAAAAACTTGTTTACCGTAATTGGTTCACGAAACGATGTTCGGATTATCATTATGAATGGAGAAATCCATGTAATATATGGTAATACTAACTCTATAATTACCAAACCAAATACCCTAACACTGCATGAACATGTTATTTTAAACCTTGAAAATGGGTTTCTTACCTGAACAAATGCTTCCACCCAACTGAGCTGTAACTTTCAAAATGATATAGGCTGAATATATTGATGTGTTCACTCCATAAAATTTGTTTTAGAATTTAAAAAAAATTATAATTTCATATTTCAGTGTGCTCAAAATAGTTTCTTGGTAAGGCTTTTTCATCGCTTTTTCACTTTTTAGCTTATTATTATAATTAATAAGTATGACAGGTCATAAGTTTTGGCAAAATGGATGCGACTTCTCATAATCATAGTTTATTAACCAATATTGCCACCCTGGCATTAGCGAAGAACATCTGTGTAAGTAAAACTGATTATTCGCAGTATTTCAGCATTATATCGTAAATCGGGATATTCGTATAGATTCCATATTAAGTACCAGTAATATCGCTTTTGGCTGTATAAAAATGGGTTTTAACTTTTGTAAATTATCAGTGAATATAACACTAAAAACTGTTTAATCATAAAGTAATGAAAAAGTAAGGAGTGTAAACAAAATTACTACTACCGCCATGGTATTTTAATGTGGGTTTGCCTATATGGCTGATTATATATCATCATATATTATATATCAGTTCATCTGACACTTAAGACAATATTTAATATGAATAAAATGTATGTTGTAAGTCCTTCTGATTTAGACGGAAGAATGAGGTATATTTTGTAAGAAGTGGAGTTGTTAGTTCAAGTATGTTATCTCTGTTATTAATATTTATATCAAAATAAAGCACTATACAAAGAAAAACTTGTTTTAGCATTTATTTCGCCATTTCATGATAAAGAATATCCCAAAAACTTATACAGGTAATACTAAAAATCTATGTCATATTCTATAACCGCAACAGAATTCTTTTTTCTCTAGGTTCGCATTACATGTTTACAATTGCTTTGTAACATATCAATTTAAGCAACTACACATCGATAAAAATCTGTTTTAATTTATTTTGTATTATATTTATAACAATTAGTATCCGCGTAAACTGAATCAAATTGTGTGAAAACCGTCCCTTTATTATTAGATTTGTATTCATTTACATAAAAATAGGTGTTATAAATTTAAATAAATGACTGCAACTAAGTGTCTCAGAATTTTTACATAATAATAGTATAAATCCACTTTCTGAGAGCTTATAAACTCATTTAAGTAAGATTAATTGCTTTTTGTGGTTTGATTGTTGGGTTCTGAAACAGACATTACTTGTCTCCACGGGTTTCAAATTTATTGTGCTTATATTTATACTCATAGATTGAAAAGACTTAACATCAAAATAGAAGTTGGTAAATTTTATGTATAATATTCTTAGTTTTTATGTGTAATTTCCAAGTTCATTTAAATTTTAAAGTGTTGATTTATATTAAGATACTTTAGAGACATTTATACGAGCCATTAAAATAAACATTATTAACATGCATTAGAATTACTTCATTCAGTTCTCAGTAACGTTTATACTTAAATACTATGCGCAACTTGGTTTGTTTTCAGTACACATTCTTTAAAAAAACAATGAACTTACAAGGATTATTATATTTATAAACCTCAAATACAACAGTCCAGTATTTCAGTACGTAAAGAACCTGGTTAAGAGCTCCAATTACATATGTTTTGGATTTATGTACATTATGGGATATCGTTTGTTAAGATAGTTGGTGTTATTATGATACTGTACAGATTTAAGTCGTATAAACTCATATTTCAAAAAATTAATTTTACTATGTGAAATTTTTTATGTTTAGGACCGACTTGAGAAAAGATTTTGTAAACTTCTTTAATGAGATCTCGTTTTTGAACTATTATTTATGTCGGTAATATGGTTTTATTGGTGCTGTTGCAGTATTTTATACATCTAAAACTTGTATTTAGTTTGTATTACCTTTAATCCTTACACTTTATAATTTTAACCGACGCGACGTAACGTCATCTTGAAATCTAAGAAAACGATTTTAATGATCGTGTATATAATGGAGTAGCTGATCTATACAATTTATTGTATGCGACATATGACGTAATAACTGCTGAAAGTACAATGTGATTGTGTAATTTGCGTGCATCATTTGACATATCAGTGTATAGAGACAAGCTGCGTGTTAATAAAGTAAAATCATAAAGAAAAGGTTTACACACTGAACGCAATTTACATACTAAATAAGAAGTGAACAATTCATCCGTAATATTCGTGTATTTTGACTATAAAGAAATTTTACTCAATGATACGAGTACATTGTTAATTCTTGTTTCTCCTTCAGATAATCGAAGCAATACAAGGAGAATAAGCGGTACACCGGCAGTTCTCATATGTTGATGGAAGCTGAATATTATAGGATTTATTTTAAATACGCCTGTAGCAGAAACTCAATGCCTAATATTTCTGGCCTTTTAAAAAAGTGATTGGAAGATTTTTAGGAATGGGGCACTAAGGAATATTAGCATTATGACTTATTATGTAGGATAAAAGACGATTTATTGTGTTCGGGAAAAGGTAATATATGCATTAAATGATACGAAAATAAAATATAAACCCAAAAAACGTGCCATCCTTTGAAGTCATAATATATGTATGAAACCAAGTGTTTACCATAAGAAATACTCGTAGTTAAATTTTTATTATTATTTACAATTTTGTCAAAGAGTCCCAATTTAAATGAATATCATTTCTATTGGAGAGGGATGTTTCCCTGTTTAGGGAAGTTGTGAGGATTCTGACTCAGAATTTATATAAATATTTGGCAAAAAACATGTAGAGTTGGGATTGTGAGTTTGATTCAGTTTTTATACTAATAACAAAAACTATTTATTCACCAGACGATAAGAAATTTATTATATTTGTGTGTGTTTAGACCCCGCAGAGCAGCGATTCTTTTAAAAATACAAGAAATAATAATCTTTGTCTAGATATTATAAAAACTATATTTCTTAATATGTATAATAATATTAAGCAAATAAAATACCATGTATTGTACTATAATGTACTCAATTATAGCAATAACTAAATGTAGTAATCATTCTTTAACTTGCATACTAATATGAATACCTGAGCATATTGCAAAAATTTAGCCACCAAGAGATGAGGCGCTTATTCCTTCCTTTCAACACAGAGCATTAACTACATCGAACCTACAGTATTCTGCATGTACATCATTTTTCCTGTTAAAATTACATTAATATCGTTATATTTGCTATCTAAAAGTAGAAAGGTTACGGCAGAGAGAAGAAATTGAATCATTATTGAAGTTAGATGCCTGTGATAGTATTTTACTTACTAAAAATAGCATGAGATTAAAACATTCCAATATTAAAACAAAAAAATACTTTGAATTCTTTATCTGTTACGTGTGGAGAAGTAAATTTGTATGCATACTTAACAACGTTTATTCCATATAGCAATTAAAACATAGTAAGTAGCTTATATATTGTAAGATGATAAGTATACATTTGCAAATCCTGATTATAATATGATTTCTCGGAACTCGGTCTCTTTTATTATGAAATCAGCTCAAACGTCGGAATTATAATCTGAAATTGAAGTTCACATTTTCGTCCTTGTACCAAATCGTTTAAAATACTGTTTTCACTTAACACGTCGACTGCGGTAAACGCCCTAGGGAGCTTTCTGTCTTATTATACTGTAATACCTATCATCACTGAAGATAAAGCCGCAGTGAAGGTGTTAGTATCTCCCAAACCTGTTAAAGCCTACACAAAACTGGATTTATACCATCCAGAAAAAAATTTCTCTTTGAGAGTTTGTTTTTCCAGACATTCTACATGTTACAATGTTACTAACACAGCAAGTTTTTAGATTTTGAAACTGTTATGGAACCAACGTTACTAATATTTCCCTAGTTTGTCATAAATTAAACTAGATTTTATCGCTTTAAAATGCTTCCAATAATTTTGTCGAATTGAATTTTACAACGATAAGAAAATTTTGATTACCTGTGTCTCTCTATACTATAAGTTCAAACTGTTAAGGGTTATGTAGTTAGCCATTTACTACATTATTGTTAGTTTATGTTTATCTCACTTTATTTAAAAATACAAAATTTTACTGATGAATTAAAAAGCAAATTACACACAATTCTAACTTAGCTAGATATTGTTAAATTTATTATTATAGGACAAAGAGAGAGATTTTAAAAAGACAAATATTTCTTTAAAACTAAAAATATGAGACAAAATTTTAGTTTCTATTACATGTTATTTAGATATTTGTATTAAATATTAATGGATAATTCGTTACCTTTAGTAAAGTTTAGATAAATAACTGAATACAATTGTAAATTTTCGTTACATCAGACAAGATTTTTTTTATCTGAATAAATAATAAAATACGACTGTTTATAATCTCTGTTTATAAACTTTTCGATCTTCTGACGCAGTAAAGTCTGCATAACCGCATCTAATCATTTGTTTATATATTTTATTTACGGCAAGCAGCGAATTCATACATAAATATACCAACAACATTGAAACCAATCCAATGATATTAAGTTGGATTGTATATTGAAAAATATTGAGGATTACGTGTGTTCTGCTTTGATTCTTTTTTAATATCCTCATAAGATTAACATTATAACTTTGATAACCTGAGGAGCAGGTACCATCACATGACAACGTCTATAATGTGAAAGCTTCTAAATTTTTTACCAAATATATATATAAAATAATACATTTATATACTTAAAATCACTAAACACAAATCAATAATTTATATTAATAGTAAATAATTGTCCGTTAAGAAATTATTCAAAATCAAAACAGACATATCCAGACTCCGAGGACGAATGAACGATTCAAATCAGACGTTAACAATAACATTTAAATTTGAAATCCACTAAAGGGGACAAGTGGTTCAGTGGAACTTTCAGAAAAGGGTTAAACGTATGCCAATTAACCGACGTCGATCTCACTCTGGGTCACTCACACAGGGTACACCTGGCTCACTCAGGACTTCCAGGGGTCGACTGATGTCCTCGGGTAGACAAACAGTTGGCGACACCAGTATCATTCCTTATCAGTTACAGTTGTCGGTGGTTGACAAGTGGTGCAAAATAAGTCACTTCTCTCGTACCACTAAAATAAATTTAAAAACATTAACGGGGTTACAACATTGCAACGGGGGACAAAGGGGCGAACGGAACAATCCCAATGATTTCTACCGGACTATATATCATCTCCATAGGCACTTCCACTTTGTTTTATTTGGAAAAATGTACTGAACTATTTTAAATTATAACATTTTATCTTACTTTATGTAATAAAACTAACAATTACCTCAATAAAAAATTGCTGTAAATATTATACAAAATATACATTAGTAAATATACATAAAAAGCATCATTACTTTGCATGCGAAACCTTTACAAATCCTAACATACTTTCTGACGTGGGGTGCCTCCAAATATCGCGGAGCCCTGTAACAGGAAGCTGAGTATGTCAACATTTCCAAGCGGATAAACCAAAGTCACTTGCGTTCCTGCAGTCAAACGTCGCTCAAAATATTCATGCTTCAGTTAGTAGCCCGTATTGTTATAACTAGCGTGATTTAACCTGAAACAACTCATAACATTACAAAATTGCTCTAAAATCACTAACAGAGGGACACTTATATAATTAGTATTTAGCACCAACCAATGTTGGATGTAATGTAAATGATTAAGAGACAGAACATACTCTGAGTTGAATAAACTTAAATGTTGAATACGTCCCATGAAAATTTACTAATATTTTCTATTTAAACCTACATTCCAAGAAGAAATATTTGTATAAACTGTACCTAAACTCTTCATCATATTTTATTTTACGCCGGTTATATTATTAAAATCTGTATAATTGGTATCTTTACAAGTATAAAGATGGAAAAAGCCAACGATCTGCAGCGTGAATATCACCTCACTTTTGAAATTTCAACATACACGTATCTAAAGTCAAAATAATTTGCTTACATAAAAGTACAATACTTTACTTGTTAAAATTTGATATTATTTAGAAGGAAGATTTTTATTAAAATACTACCATACACTGATTGAATATAATTTATTGAACAGGAAGTAGCGTAATTAATTTCTTTTTTGTAAGTATTTCAACCACCGCTTGAGGTTCTTCTCACCCAATATCCATATACTGTAGCCTGAGAGGTGAGCCAAATACAAGAATGAAATAGGTTTATGAACCGGAATTAAATCTTGAAAGCACATCGAATAGAGCCAACCGCAACAGTGCATCTCTCGGTTGACCATTGTTTGATTTAGTTAAGCTTTCACAGTGAAATGAATGTGAAGGGCTAGTGCTCTTAATTGCTCCATATGCTCCATTCTTAGCTTCGTTGGATTTCTTGACAGCCTTACAACCATCAAGACTATTTTGTAACACAGCTAGGATTATACTCACTCAATGTTTCATTAATTACCATTACTCCGGTGGTAATTAAATATTCCACATTATCCTGGATAATTGCCGTCATAAGTAGGTGTGTGCATTTAAAACCAGCAATGCATGTACTTGTAAGTATAGTGATACGCAAACATGTGTAACGTGTTTGCATCGTACTAACTTCCTATTTACTGGGTATTTTAACTAATACTTTTAAGTTTGCTCATACAGACTTCATCACGCAACGTAAACAGACGTGCTCACACGTATAGAAGAAATAAACTTATATACTTACATTCAAATTTACTTACACGTTTTTTACCTTATGAATGAAGAAGAAATAAGACTAGGGTTTTAACTATATAAAACCAGTTTATATAAGAACCTATATGTATGGGTTTGAGCCTAATCCTGTTTTATTACAAATGTGACCTTTCAGCGTGATACTGGAGATTAGGCAATCTGCCAGGTTCTGTATCAAGTGATTAGGTTCCCAATGTATTCAAAATTAGTTCATTATAATAAAGTACATAAAGTTTGTTATTTAAACTTTCAGGAGCTATATCACATAAATCTGAGATAACTACACATTACTCTTTACACTTAACATGAACATATTTTACAGATTTTCATACGCAATTTATAATCATAATTTCACAAACGTTATTATTTATTATATTAAGTCTTTGATGTCTCTTTGTTTGGAACTATTCAATTTTCGTTGATTGTATGGTTTAAAGATGACAAAAGTGTTGCACTGTTTACCAAATCTTCGTCTAAATGTACTGATCAAGCTGATTGATACATAGTTGGATTGCTAGCCGACTAACAGGGAAGTTACTTTTGAATGTTGGGTACAATATTGCATTCCTGGTTAGCCAAGGCACTTAAAATGCCAGCACCCTACGCCTTCTGTCAGCCACAAAACAGTTGTTAATTGTTCTACTTACGTGTTGGTAACTACACGCAACCAATACCTAGAATATAAAATTTAAATATTACAAATTAGTTGTAAAATATATTAAAAAATGTATCAGAGTGTGCTATTGTGATAACTTGTCTAACAGAATTTTCCTTTTTAATTTAGCAAATTCAATCACAGATTAGATCCATTTTTGAGATTCGTGACCTACAAAAAACTCATCATCGGTAAGTTTCACTTAAACGTTATAGGTCAAAGTTCACATCCGATATGACACACTCTTTGCATTTTAATTGGCAATTGAGGATTTAAATGGATACCGGGATCTTAGACATTTACAGTTAATAAGTTACAAAAATAGAAGCTTGAAGTTTAAGGATTTCTTTCACAATCATAAATCAACATGTGTCATTGAAGTTATCACAAACCAAAATTGACAACAGAATATGCATATCTTAAAGATTTTGTTGAACTTATCGCCATGTATTGTTTTTTGCTTCCATAATCCTATGTCCTTAATCTATTTTACATGTGAAAAAGAGTTTAAATTACAATTCTCTAAATGAAGTTTTGTATTTAAAAATATTATATTACACTTCAATTAATGTAAAATATAACCTATGATAGATACTGTTGCTGTAGCTAGATCAAAACTTCAAACCACCATTGGGTCTAAGTAGTTATATAGTGTTTAAAAATGATTTTATCTGTGGTATATAGACATTTAGCGCAAATAACTATAGCCACATGTTTTTGTTTCTGTCAAACATATGTTAATGTGATAGAAAAGGTGGAAAATATAATTTATGCCCAAAAGTAATTAGGGATCTGTGGCAAAGTGATAGCATTTGGTTCGAATCTCTGGAGCATTTTCTTTTTTGTACATCAACCTTAAGTTTTATGACTTAAATTTATACAGAAAAACTTTAGACCCTTTTCTAGGTAATAAAAACAAACATTATTTTATATTATTTTAATTGAGATATATATACAGAATATTGAGCACTCTTGATACATTTCAGCATTATCATCATTTGATAACAATCATCAGATGGATTTAGGTGATGTAATATAGTAAACAGTTCAAATTTAATCTCAAAGATAGAGTTTCATTGGTATGCTGAAAAAAAAAATATTTGTAGTACTGTATTATAAAATATATTTTAAGATGCTTTGATTGGATAATGTGAGATTTTTGTTCCTATCAATGATACAGAGAAGGATTATCAGTGCATGAGTGCTTTATCGTTATCCGTTTAGCTTGGTCTGCAAACAGTAGCAAGTAAACTATCTGAACTACTGTTCTAAAATTTTGTACTATTGCTGCAGATAAATTGATTTTATTGATAGTATGGTTTAAATTTAAGGACAGTTTTTAGGATAAAATTTGTATGCAGGATAGAATTTATGAAGTTTCTAATATAAAGATTTATAAACCTTAATTACTCACATTTATGTAGTATGAAGTAAAAATTCTACTTATTTTATGATTGGGTTTGTCAACCCAATCATTAAAAACCTAAAAGCTTGAGCTTATCAGTACCAATACTCTTTTCCACACAATTTTTAATGGTATCTATCTGTAAATGAATAGTAATAATTAATTATATATGAATTATTAGTTACAATACGTTTCAAATAACTCAAAAAGTTCAAGGTCAGATATATAAAGAAAACCTACTATAGCGATTGCAAGAGTTTCTAGAAAGCATTCTATACAAAATATTCTATACAGGAGTTTAAGGATGGATATATGTACGATACTCTACACAAAAATGTAAGGGTGGATATTGGCGAGCATCATAACTGGATGGAACGTATATATTATAAACATTACCGTAAAATGCGAGCTAGGGTAAGTGCCCATTTGTGGAGAAGTATAGATGTAGACTACCCTGCCTTATTTCAAAAAAATATACCTGTGAATTAAATTTTACTCGATTATATCCACCTTTTCTTAATATAGATGCCAGGATTACTGTCTTTTTACTCCTCAAGTTTAATAAATTGTTATAACCAAATAAAAAGTTTATTTAGAACTATAAGCCATTAAAAAAATACTACGTAGATATTTAAAAAATGTCATGGGAACACTGTCTTCACATTTACATAAGTAATGTTGGGTCCAAATTTTTTCTTTAAAACATATATATATATAAAGATATATATACGATAAAGATCATTAGTTCATTTAATATTAATTTTATAATAGTCTCAAGAAAATGCGGGATTATTAAATAATAATTAAATTATATTGCCATAGCACATTTGAATATAGCAATATTATTATTTACATTTTGTATTGATTTACACAATTTCTATTCCATCTAATAAGCTTATGTCTGTAATTAATCAAATAATTACTAAGCCTACTTGTAGGAAAAGACTTAAGTAAAGTCTAAGATACTATTTAAAAAACAGGAAGTCAATAGCAACCTAACTTATCACAAAGGTGTGTAAAAAGGGGTGGGGGTGAAAGAACAGCTCATTAACTAACGGTAATTACAGCTAGACTAACCTCTCATTCTAAGCATTTTTCATCGAGTCACCATACTCTCCTTAGACGTGCTTAATTAAGCGTTTCTTTGGCTCTTGACTAACATGAACAAGACAAGGGTACACGAATAAACCCTTCATTACGAAATTGAAGAAGAAAATCAAAATGTTTGTATATTATCAGTGGCTAGCACACATTGATCAAATATTTGGTATAAACAGCATTTAATAATCATTTTAATACAATTTAACTTAGCGAGGGAGAGGGAGAGAGCCCTTTTGAAACTTAGATATTAATATCTCAGAGGGACATTAATATTAAGTAAATATTAATTATAATTGTATCAAGGAAAATCTCTAGTAATAGACAAATCAACCAGTCTACACTGAGGACGGGGAAGGAAATAATAGGAGAAAATAACACAGTAGTAAATAGAGATTGAATTTATTGATAGCAATGATTATTGTTAGGAAATATATCATGAAACATAATCTTAAACCATCAGACCAGGTCAGAAGATTAAATCACATTTAAACAATATTTACTACATCATTACTTAGTCTCAATAAATAATTGTCAAAAACGATCATGTATGGCAGAATATAAAATAATAATACAAATAAAATGTATTATCAAATATATAAAATATCACATAAAAGTGCATAGTTTAGTTTTAAACATGCAGGTATGTTATATTCAATAATTATAACATACTTGTCAACTGGACCATGAATATTTCATGAGCGATATGTGGCTGCAGGAACGGAAGTGTCTGTGATTGGTTTATCCGTCTGGGAATGTTGACATACTCCGCTTCCTGCAAACAGCTGCGGTATTGCCAGACGTCGTGCCGCACAAAGCATTTTAAAACTTGAAAAACATCGTATGGAAAATATTTAGCTGAACGTTAGGTTATGTAAGTTTTTTGTGAAGGAAGTATGTGGTACGAGTAGTATATATTACAACAAGAAATGATATTTAATCTGAACCACATTATTGGAACATTTCGCCTAAGAACTGTCTTGTTTACATGATAACTTATTGAATATTGTTAAATAATCATTTTTCCAAAAAATTAAAGAAACTTGCCAATTTATGTTGAGTTAATCATGATCCTTATACATTATTTTAATGTACAAAACTTTAAGCAATTAGTTTTTGAATTAATTTTATTGTAAAACCGAAAATGTACTGATTTGTTATTGAATATTAATCACAATATTATTTTTGTAGATAAATACCATTTTTACGTATTTACAGAAAGTTGATGTTGAGTCATTATTGTAGTTAACGCTCAATATCTGAATTACTTTAAAACATGTTTTTAAATCTGTTTTTCGAAGTCCAGTTTTTCCTGGATATTTAGATAGCCCACAGGTATTCAAACCGGCTCTTGATTGTTATTTTACGTGTTTCTAAAATAGAAAAAATAATATATGACTAATAAACCGCTTTACTTCAGCAAAAAACATTTTATTACTCTATCCATACTCTATTACTTCGAGGTTTAAAGTTTGAAAAGCGGTTTAATATCATTATTGAAAAGGATGTTGTAAGAGCAGACTGAGTGAGTCACCATTAGTTCTCCGTGTTAAAAGCCGGCAACAGATGGCTCGTCTCTTGGTAGCAAAGTGTTTATCAGATATCTTGTTGTTCGCACTAGTATTATGAAGTCAAAAGCTAGTGTATGAAAAATGTACTTTTACTTAAACTGCAGTTTAAGTTAAGCACATCTTTCAGATTAATTTACGCATCCCACATGCACTTAATATAAAAGAAAATAAAACCGAATAAATGTATCGCAAATTTAGATACAATAAAATTAAAATAAATTTGCTTTTTCAAGTCAATCATTGTGTTAGATGGCATAATAAACATGAGTTAAGTAAAAATAAGTTATCAACAATGCAAAGTTACGCGTTATTTTGAAGTGTAGCATTTGTTGTAAATTTTAGAGTTATACTAAAAGTTTTTAGGTTCTGTAGAAACACGACTGAAAAATATTAAATGAGTATGAGGTACGAATTAAATATATTTCCTGATTGTTCATTCTTTAAGATTTAATGAGATTGATCATAAAATAGAGCCTTGGCCCTTAGAGACAACCGGGGAAAGCTATCTGTGTCAGCCTATGCCATAGTAATCTAATGGTAAAAACTCTATGAACGGATTCGCTATAGCAGCCTCTTCTCTAACTAGGTTGTAGAGATAAGTACTAATATAAGGATGTAGGAGGAAAGTATAATCAACATGGATTCTTTATCACGGACTACTAACAATTTTACACTACATTAATCGTTGAAGTTATTTTCATTTCTTTTATTTATATGAAACCTCATAATATTCTTGTACTATGGTAAAATATTTTGCAGTATATTTGTTTTGCCGATTCTATATCATGTTTAGTTCTGCGGCTATGTTCCGGTCGACAATGTGCGTCCTAACGTTTGGAGTCTATAAATATGCCTGAAGTCTATGAAGTTGATTGTTGTGGTAACTCAGTCTGCATGACTTAAGAATCAAAACATTTGATATGTCACGAAATAGTAAACATGTTTCGTCCATATAATACTCAAGAGTTATAAGAGAAAGCTTTGAAATAAGCAAGAAAATAAAAAAATTCCACGAAGAGTATAACATAAAATTGCCAAGTGTTGGAAGGTTGTGATAAAGAAGATCGTTGGCCATATTAATCATTGGTCGGTTAAGCAGTAAATCAAGATATAGCATCGCCTCATGTAATCACCTACAAAAGCGGATATATAATTAAGATATTTAATTTACAATTTGTTGACTAAAGATGTCCCTTCACAGCGGCAGCGAAAAGCTATATTAAAGAATTTAACCATGCGAGAAATGATTTATAAATGCGTAAACCAGAAACATTTTCTATCAAACAGTAGCTGTTACAAACATCCAGGAAAGACAAACGAGTTTCGTACGGTAGCAGAGGTTCATAAGAATAACAGTTAGAGGTTTTATTATGAACATCCCACGATTACCACTGTTGATGATACAGCTTGGATTTGTCTTATATGACGTTTATGTGTAAGAATTAGCTAGTTGTGTTATTTGTTGCAGTCAAATTACTGATTATTAAATTGTATTATATTGACTTTTCTAACCATCTACACCACAGTATGTCGACAAAAATATTTTCTTCCTTTTTTAATGATACTATTACTTCTAAATTATGTAACACATAAATATTTCTTTACAAACATTCATTGTTCAGAACATATCCCAGCGATTGCATTGCAGTTTTGTGATTCTAAACAACCAAACAATACAACTGAAAACAGTTTGCAAATCAAAGAATGAATAATGTCTTGTTTAGCTACTACCTAGTTCGTCTGTAAATGTTTAAACGTAGGTTTATTTTGAACACAACCAGTTACTTCAGTTTTTATATTGCATTATCGTTGAAATTTTATTTCCTTGAACATCTATTTATTATTGATTTTTGTGGTTATGTTTATTTCGTTCAACCACAGAAGCTAGGTACCTTTATTAAATATGTAAATTGTTATATAAATAATACAAATGTTTAAGACCGTGGAATTGAATTACGATAATTTAAAATACGGCATTTCCTTCCAAAATATTTATAAATGATCAACAAATGCGGGTAAGCTTTTATATACAATATTCAATACAATTATAAACCATTGAGATGATCGTTAAGATATATAACTGCATTATTTCATATTTTGAAAGTAACGTACTGATACATTAAATATACAGCGGAGAAAACTGATTTTAACTGCAATACGAATTCGACAAAGATTAAATTATTATACTTAGTGATTTAGTAGCTAACTCAAATTTATTCAAGAACGGTTTGTTATACAAATTTTATAATTAAACAACCGGAAAGAATATATGAAGAGGCTAGTTATATGCAGGCCCAAGTGTGTTACAGTGGAATGAATGAAAGCTGCCCTCTCAGCCAGAGCAGATTACTCTCGGTCTTTGTCACTGATTGATCTCCCTTGTCCTCATCATGTGGATGCTTTAATCTACTTTCAATTGAGATGTTCAATCAGCGAGTCTTCCAAAATTAACTTCCTAATTGTTTTATTTTGTTCCCGTTTTATTTTAAGGTTTCATTATGAGCAAAACAAGAACACCACTTAGCAGTAGATGTTATTTTTCCAGATAGCTGGAGTTATTAAAAAATTAAATGTATTGGATTATTAATATATATATATATATATATATATAATTTCAATAAACATTAAAACACAAAAAGTACTTGCTCCGCTGGGAATCGAACCCGGATCTATCACTTGCCGGATTAATGTGCTACCATTACACCACAGAGCCCTTACTTTTTTACGATTCAATTATTTTGTATTTGGCCGTTTCTTTCACATATGTCCCATACGATATATATATATATATATTTCACATATGTGTTTAAATAACCAAACTAACATATGATCGGAAGACCAAATACCTGTCAAATGACTTCTATTTACATTCATTAAATGTGTATAAGTGGCAATAGCCTAATTTTATTTCAATAAACATTGAATCACAAAAAGTACTTGCTCCACCGGGACTCGAACCCGGATTTCTCACTTGCCGGGTGAATGTGCTACCATTACACCACAGAGCCCTTACTTTTTACGATTCAATTATTTTGTATTTGACCGTTTCTTTTACATATTTGTTTAAATAACCAAACTAACATATGATCGGAAGACCAAATACCTGTGAAATGACTTCTATTTACATTTATTAAATTTGTATAAGTGGCAATAGCCAAATTTAATTTCATTGCATATATATATATATATATATATATATATATATATATATATATATATATATATATATATATATATATACAGTATGCAGATGTTTGTTTAAGGGCAACTCTCAAACGCTAACAGTGGCTGTGAAAAATGAATATCATTCGTGTTATGACAGAATATAAAATTTTATTTTGTACTTATTGCCTGAGTTATAAATCAATATGGCTATCTGTGAAACAAACATATATAAACTATGTTTTTTTGTTAAGCCCTCTTATGGAAATAACGCATACAACAACAAAACGTGTAATCTCTGTTGTCTTAAAACATTTCCATATAATATAGAAAAAATATTAAAACAAATTATTAAATTATAAACTTAACAGGAATGTTAGATAACTGCTCAATAATGTATAGCACTGAAGTAGCTGAGAGAATATAAACAAAAATGTGTAAGTGATTGGATCTTCCTAACTTAAGTTTAATATATAATTTATTTGAAATATCTAATAATCTTTGTCATTTGACTTTATACGAAAATATTCGGTGTATTTACGATTAAATATGGAAACTTCTATGCAATTCTGGTACGTAACAATTATGACTTTATGGTATTCAGGATTTCAGTATTATAATTGTTATAAATAAGACGATTTGAATTTAAAACATTAAGTTTTGTCTGTCAAAGAACTACTTACATCAATCTATACCTATCAGTTGCGTTGTATTACTATATAAATTAGTTTTGCTTCTATGATTCACTATCCTTTCTCTTTCAAATACATCACATTGTCTTAAACTATTAATATAAGAATTTTTAATAACATTTTATGGCGACATATTCATAGTTTAAGCCAATTAAATAAATATGTATACCATTATTTAACTTAATCAATTCAAAATATAATTATTGTAAATACTTAAATCCAGGCTGCGTCATAAACAAGAAAGTATCAATAGAAGGCCGACCTAGCGTGAAGGTAGTGGAAGAGTGTAAACAAGGGGGGGGGAGGGATTGGTTGAAAGGACAGCTCATCAAGTAACGTTAATTATAGCTAGACCAACCACTCATTTTAAGCACTTTTCATCGAGTCACCCTGTTTTCCTAAGTCGTGCCTAATTAATCTTATATGTCAAATATAAGTAAAACTATGGTATATGCATAGACTGTACACTATAAAACTGATGATGTACAAAAACAATAATTTAATCAGTTAAAAATAAAAAGTTTCACAAAATAAGATTTAAAGTACAATAATATGCCACACTGTATAAATTCTAATATATGTGCAGACATTTAATCAAATTAAAAACGATTACGCACGTAAAAAAGGATTTTTTTTATAAAAAACTATCTGTTTCCCGTTTCTTCGCACGCTCTTCGTAAGCTTTACGCGTTTATGAGCACTTTTTTCAAGTGAATTTATTTACAACGCCTATGAAGAGATTACCTTGGTATCACGATCAGAAAGTCTGTGAACAATGTATGTTTATAGCATTGTACACGTACATGTACCTAATTATAAAGTTTTATAATAAGCTTTATAAAGCTTCCAGTTCAAACATTTATTTTTAAGACAAATACATCAAAACCTTGCGCCTTCAAATAGTGTTTTGGCTGGTATTTTGTATCGCCGCCTGGTGGAGGATTGATGTACAATGGGCAAAGCATATAATCCTTCCACGTCTAAAAATACATATACATACATATTTTTATAATGATTGGTAAAACAGTTCCTGAGTCTATGAAGGGAAAAGTTATAAATATTAATTTTTTAATATACGATCATTTATATATATATATATATATATATATATATATATATATATATATATATATATATATATATATATATATATATATATGTATAAATTGAATTGTGGCAGAACTAATATTTAAATTTATTTAAATATTTTTGTAACTTGTAATAGTGTTAATTACAGTAAAATTCATATTGCTATTTTGACTTTGGTATTACTATAATTATGTCAATTCAATAGCATGATTGTACTTCAATAATTAATGTATAACGGCCGTTATGTATGTGAAATTATTTCTTTAGCTATTACTAACATAGGTTCTCACTAGAGACTTACTTATTGGTCGACTATTAATCTACAATATTTCCATCAATAAACTTGCGATGGAAATTGAGCCTTATATATATATTGATAAGTCTTGTGCTAATTAAAGAATAGTTAGACTTTTAAACAATAAACTAACAATTTTTTTCCGGACATTTGCCATCGTTAAGTGAAACAAGAAAACAGTAACACTACGTTTCGAGATCTGCAATCTGATCTCTTCTTCAGGTAAAGAACTAACCTAATACATAATTACAAACTAGGTTAAAATAAACAAATCTTACTAAAGCGTTGTGGCACGCCTGAGTCAGGAAATCACAACCTACATGTTGTATGTCAACTTCACTAACACTAAAGACATGCACTTAATAAAAAAACTATAAAAAACACCAATCATTAAACTAAACTACGGAATACAGGTCCACAATATGTCTTCACTCGTCTACTAACCATTTACGACTGACCAGAGGGGGTAGCCAATGGTAATCGTGACGGCCGGCTAAAACAAGATGGCGGAAATACAAGGGAAGGGGAACAGGAATGGGGCCCTTTCGTTATTATTGGTTCATGCGAGATGAACTTCTTAAAACCATATTGTGACTCCGCATTGGTTTATTGCAAATATCCGATCCGTTTGATACTTTTGGTATTCTCTTTAGTTCATTTTTTAGAAAAAAAATGAACTAAAGAGAATACCAAAAGTATCAAACGGATCGGATATTTGCAATAAACCAATGCGGAGTCACAATATGGTTTTAAGAAGTTCATCTCGCATGAACCAATAATAACGAAAGGGCCCATTCCTGTTCCCCTTCCCTTGTATTTCCGCCATCTTGTTTTAGCCGGCCGTCACGATTACCATTGGCTACCCCCTCTGGTCAGTCGTAAATGGTTAGTAGACGAGTGAAGACATATTGTGACCTGTATTCCGTAGTTTAGTTAAATGATTGGTGTTTTTTATAGTTTTTTTATTAAGTGCATGTCTTTAGTGTTAGTGAAGTTGACATACAACATGTAGGTTGTGATTCCTGACTCAGGCGTGCCACAACGCTTTAGTAAGATTTGTTTATTTTAACCTAGTTTGTAATTATGTATTAGGTTAGTTCTTTACCTGAAGAAGAGATCAGATTGCAGATCTCGAAACGTAGTGTTACTGTTTTCTTGTTTCACTTAACGATGGCAAATGTCCGGAAAAATCCTGTTTCCTTCACAATCCTTCCATCGTCAAAAATAACCTTCAAACAAAGAAACTAACAATAATTGTATCTGGTGTACAAGTGCGTTCTTGGCTGCAGGTAATATTTATAACTTATGAACTTGTCTTGCTGTGATGAAGGTACAGAAAGTGATGACGGGGATCACGAAAAGCCATTAGAAGCGTCACCAGTGAAGGTTGCTGCTCTTGACAAACTAGAGCTCTAGTAGTGAGTTTTTATAAGTGGATGACAAACTAGTTATCCGCAACCAGTATATCCGCAAAACAGTTTTTACATGGTTTGCGGCTTTTCATCCCTGCATTGGAAACGCATTTCAGCGTATTTTATATAATATATCAATACAAAACTACTCATATTAGTCATACAATCGCAGAAAAAATACAATAAATAAATGTGGAATATAAGTATTAATACATTTTCAACTATCGACTATTTTGACCTCCATCAAAAAACGTGCCTGTTGATTAATTACTATCTCCAAATAACGATTTCGATAAAAATCATGTGTGCTTATACAGTATACTATACTATTATATTCACAAATACCCCACTGCGATCAAAGAACGATTACTTGTTAACCTAGAGGGGAGTACCCCAATACAGAGAATTTTACTAATAAATTAAAACTATTGATCCATTATATTATTCCGAATTAAGTTCATACTCTTGAACTGTTAATGATATTGGACGGTTTTTTTCTGTTATATATATATATATATATATATATAGTATATATATATATATATATATATATATATATATATATATATATATATATATTGAGGCATGCTTAACTTATAGCACTAAGTGTGGGTATAATTATGTCTTAAATTTTGTTTATTGTTTGAATTAAACATGAATTTTACATTTATCTTACTTTTATTCAAAGAGGATTCAATATCGTAAATTTCATGGATTTTGTATAATTTTGTATGAGAAATGTAATAAAACAAAAGTAAGAATGGTGCTAGTCACCTAAAAGTCTCTTTTAAAACAATTTGTAGGATTTATTTGAAAAGTTTTTATGTTATTAAAAATCGCTATTTAAACCTATATAATTTTGGTCTCAGAGATTTAAATACGTAAGTCAACATATAAAATCGTACAATACTCTTTTGCAACTAAAATTGTATGATGTAAAAAGCATTTCTCCAGACATATTGTTACACAAGTCACGTACTAGTAAATAATTCAGAATCTGCTATGTTTCTGCAATGTATCAATATGTATTGTACATGTATTGCGGGCTCCAGAATAAATGTATTCCATAAACAATATCGATTAATGAAGAAATAGTAATAATAAAAGTCTATTTCAAGGAATTCATTTAGTTCAACCGTTAGCAATTTTACATGAACTTTTATTACACATAAAAGCACTTTATATAAAATTATTTACGAATCATTAGCAAAGCCTATCACTGAGAGGAGCGGAAAAATGTATCTCCTTTATTTTAGTTTATCTGTCTATTTACAATAAATCTACGAGAAATAAATTGAGAATGAAATTTTTTTATCAATGTTTATGATAAAGTTCCTTTATATTAGTCTTCCTCTCACAGCATAACTAAAACAAATAGAGTTATGGGTTTTAAATATAGTGTATTTTGAGATTAATATTAGGGTTAATATTATTATTTTTCTATTTTTATGTCTATGTGCCTTGATGTATATTTTGTCTATTTTCGCATTAAATTGAGGAAAAATTGCTTTGGTTTTTTGATGTTACGTGTAAATTTATGTCTACAGGTGTTATAAAATTGTGTTATGTTGCATATCCCTCTATACGACGTTTCTAACGTTAGAACAGCCTAAATGTCCGCACAATACTTTGAGAATGATTTAAGCTATAAAATTTAAATGTTGCATAACACTTTTTTACATATACAACCTTGAGTACGTTGATGGTTTACGTATATCTAGGTCACTTTTCTGAACGTTATAAAAATATAAAAAAACTCCTGAGAGTATCTCAGTAATGAATACTATATACAGCATACAATTTGCATAATTTTTGTTTTCCTTAGGATATTAAAAAAAAAAACTATGTTATGAATTTAAAATCTTACATAATTTCCATTTTTACATATCCAAAATTACGCTTGACAAATTTGTATGTCTTTTCAGTGGATTAGCGTAGACTATGTTTATGATATGTTGGGACTGATTTATTCTTTAGACAAAACCTCCTATTATGCTTCCTACTTATCCATCTAAAATGAGGGAGCTTTAAAAGACAGGAATAGTATGCTTAATACCAACTATTAATAAGACTCCTACATTTTTATAGAATAAAAATAATGATGTATTCACTTACTTGAGCGTTAAAGATTGTATCAATCGAGGAGTTTTAAGAGAAAAATTAATTTTAGCCTGTCTGCTTACCCTATATCTGGAAAAGGATTTAGCTACAGATTTGAACTTTAACATGAAGCTTGAGTTCTACGTATGCAACATATACATGCTACATGCTATCCAATGACAAAGCGTGTAACTCTATAAAATTTGACTTAAGCGTTGACGAGTATTCTTAAATTTGTCTTATGGTTAACATGGAGGAAACCGGAAAATCTCAAAAATAAATAATTGTGTAAGAAATAGAGTATAATTAATCCATAAGTTTTGTAAAGTAGTTCATACATTTTAAAAACTTGGTGGACTACAATTAAAGTGGTCCAAAGCTTACTTATCCTCAAAAACTGTGATAAAATATAAACTTAGGTTAATTAATGTTAGGTTGTCTTTAATCTAAAAGTTTATTTACTTTGATAAGTGAAATGAGTTAAAATTTTAATATTGAGTTGAAATACGATAAATATTTATGTTTATGGTTATTTAACAAGTGAATTAATTATATTTTTTAACTACTAATATCATAAATATTTAAACCATATATTAAAAGATAATGGATTGTCTCCAGACATATCTGGAAGCAGGTTCGATTGGTATGTGAAAGTGCATCATGTAGGCCTATACTACAGGGAGGAGTACAAAGGCTAACAAGTGACATAAAATCCAGATCACAACAATCAGTCATCTCCTTCTCGTCAGGATCTATGTCCATGTGGCGTATGTTTTGTTTGAATGGAGTTGTTATTATTACTCACATTGTTACCGTTGATAAGCGTGAATTCTGATCGAATTCAAATGGTCTCTGTTTTAAACATACGAAACATTCATTTAACGTTTCATAACATAAATATTAAATAATGGTAGCCTGGAATATGCCTTTGTAAATAATGAGTATTTACTTACTTAATACGTTTAAAATAATAGTTTGTATGTGAGAATTACGTGCCACAATTACTTGTTGTTACGTCAATTATAATGTTTTTGACGTGACAACGTCTTAAATTAGGTTGCGGCTCGGAGTCACTCATGAACAAGTGTAACGCCCGGTAACGTTACGATGCCCGTCCAGTGGGTCCGCCGCACGGGATCCGCACGGGATAAAGCAGATAACTGTGGGTCCGCCGCACGGGATAAAGCAGATAACTATGTTTATTCGTGAAAATGTGGAGTGCTTAGATTCGTCATTTACAACAACTACAACAATAAAGGTAAATAATTGTACGCTGATATTTCATTATCGTAAACTATGATTGATTGATTAATTGTTAGATTGACACAAAAGTTGAGAAACTGAGTTTATAGGTTATGTCGTACTATTGACAAATGTTGATAGTGTTAAGTAAATTATTAGTTTAAATCACTCTGCAATCAATCGTAATTCAGTCGATTGAGAAGAAACAGCGCGTATTGCTAGTCAAACATTTAAAATAACAAATTATAACCTCTAACCTGTCATAACAGTGCGACCAAACAAACGAACTAAACCGACCAATCACCACGCGCGGAGTTAGAATTTAACTGTGTTTAGCAAGAATTTCAAATTCCAATTTTAGTAAATGTTTTATTCAACTTTAACCATTTAAAATAACAAATTTTAATTAATTTCAAATTATGTACAATGTTTTAGTAAACAAAATATATTTCTATAGTTAAAAATTTGTGCAATTCTTATTTTCATTCAATTCCTTGTTCCTATTGTGCAATTTAATAATATTCATATCAATAAATATTCTACCGAGAAAAAGACGTTGTCACGTAAAATCTTCGCCCGTAAAACCGACCGACTTTACAGGCAACCATAATTTTTTATATTCACCAATATAATGAAATCCCGAAGAATATAAAATAAAATATCATACATACAAGAGGGTCGACAGACAAACACAGAGTATCATAATGTAGCAATGAGATTATTGGGATCACAGTTAATTGAAGGTTTTAAAATTACGTGCCAGGATTAACGATATTGATGCTACAGCGTCGATTTAACCTGTGTGATGTTTGTAGATGTGTTAGTTTGGCTTTTGACTTTGTTTAATTTATTTTTTAGATTTAAACATTAGCCCTACAGTGTGAGGACAATTGATCAGACGATTTTAATCTAAATAACACCGAGATAATTATAAAAATGACGAATTATGTTTCTTAAGTATTACAAAAAAATTTAAATTACCCTAGCTGTTAACATATTTTACTCTATTCTTCTTTGATAGAATTATCTTAATTGAATTACGTACACACACCCTACTATATTCAAGCGTATTATTAAATACAATGAATATAGTATATACTTCTAGAAGTATACACTAAGAATATTATATACTAAATATTAAGACTATACTTCTAACAATAAGGATCCTACATTAAAAATTGAGAAAATTATAAAGCAGACAAAAAAATCGTGATAATGAACTAGGCAAAACTATTATAATAAAATTAATTCCTCTTTATTCAAAACCACCTATTGTAACTGACTACTAAAAAGTTTTAATTACTATTAGACGTATAGTAATTTCCATAGACTCGACAGTATAAGATTATCAATTGTTTAAATATTTTTAGTCCCTCATTTGGGCAAGTTACTTCTTACATCAAGAACTATGAACAAAATAACAAAATATTAATATTATGGTCAACTTCGTTGTAAAGAGCTTGTTTACTAATGTGTCTGTCATTGAAGCTTTATGTTTGATTAAACGTCGACTTAAAAATGATAATAGATTGAGTATAAGAACAACCTTATATATTATCTATGTGATTGAATTACTTCCCGTATATGTAAGCCCCAATCACTTCAATATAACAAGACAGATTGCAAAATCAAGTGTCTGGTTTACCCAATAAGTAGTAAAATATATTTTAGTAACATATTTATGGACTACTTTAAAGAAATTGCCTTTAAAAATTGGAGTAATAAACTAAAATAGTGTAAAGTATGTTGGTTATGATATTTGTGTATGGGAAAATAACGTTCAAAATTATTTTTTTTAACATAATTACAATTAGACATGTTAAAATTAGATTAATTAAAAAAGATTGGTAACTTAGTGACTGATGACAGAGATAAAATTTTAAAACATAAATATGCTACTGAATTTTTGGTTAATAATAACTATCCAGTAAATTTTTGAAAACGAACTAAATTACATTACAAGCAAATAAACAATAAAAACCATCCTAGTGATCTCACTACATTTACTATTTCATATATAAATAGAACATAAATTCCCAATTTAATACCCGTAATTTTTTTTACTATTTATTAATCTAAAAATGTACTTTACAAAATAAAAAGCAATAAACCAAGAATGCCATTTATAAAATTGACTGTGCTTGCGGAAAAAAAGTATTTTGGAGAAACATTAAGAACTGGTGGATATATTATTATAAAAGGGGCAGATATATATTATAAAAAGTAGAACATTGATAAATCTAAACTAGTATAAAAGCGTTAAAAGAAATTCAGCTTATCAATATTGTCATAAAGTTTAGTTTCAAAAGAATCTTCATTAACCAAAAGATACAAAACTGAAAGTGGATAAATAGCGGTTCGATATAAAACGAATGGATGTCTCAACTTTTTGTAAATTTTAGAGACATACTCTAGAGACATATAGAAAACAATAGTAAGCAAATTTCATATTCTGGTTTCAAAAGCTTTCAGGAATAAAACAAAAACACATATGTACAACTTTTATATTGTTTTTGTTATTTATACACGTATACTCCCAATTATTCCACATAAATATGGTTTCTAATACCCTAGAAGTTTCAAGAAAAAGTAGAGTTAAGTATTATTTTTCTATTAATAATGAAGTTATTGAAGCAGATGATAATATTCCCAAATCTCTCGTAAATTCAAGCATCATTCGTATTGGGATCCACCACCAGCTTTGAGTCCAGATAATTCAATTGAAGAAACTGTAATAAATTGTAATTATTTCTAACATACGTGATCCTTCATTTGCATATAATTTACAGGATATATTTACTAAACAACAGCAAAAAGCTCTAGATTCTTTGAAAATTTAAAAAGACCTAATTATACCTCCTGCCGAAAACAGGATGTAACTGTCACAATAAATATTAAAGACTATATTGACAATACAGAAAAACAGCTGAGTGACTTAACCACTTATACATTTATAAATATGGATCTTAATTAAATCTTATTTACAAATATCCAAGTCCATAAAATTGAATGCCTAAGTAATAATTCCATAAAGTTGCTAATAAATAAATCTCCAAAAACACCTACATTCTAAATATTGCCAAATGTCTACAAGAAAATATGACAACCACGAGGAGATCCGATTATAGCTTCTATTTCTTCTCCAACTCACAGAATCTGTTGAAAATTATTTTTGAATCAATGTAGCTCAAAATATTTCTGAAAACACTAAATTAGTAACAATTAATATTCATAGTTGTCAATTATTTTAACTTTTCATAAATTTGATTTTAACTTTGAATAGCTTTGAGTTTAAAAATAACTTTATCTACATCAAAAGGTCACAGCTATAGGAACTAGAATGGCTTTTCTAATTTTAATTTTTTCGTGAGCAAGCTTGAACATGATATCAGAAACCAGCCATACAAAACCATATTTTGCAAACACTAATAATATTCATGGTATGGACATGTGGCAATGGACATTTACAACACCTTTTACAAATAATGAACACCTTCTGTAACCTAATCTGACTCAACTGTGAGTATTTTAGATATACATATTTCTATTTAAAGTCAAAAGTTTTGAAACTAAAATTGAAGGCAAGAATTCATACACATCTCAATACCTAAATTGTGACAGTCTCTTGCTAAGAAGGCCATTCTAATGATCACAGGAAAGAGACCCCAAATTTAAGCAGTGATAAATATCACTTAACAATTATAATGATCATTAATTATCAACTTTTTAATAGGGTTAGCTTCGCAGACTTACAAACAGCAAACTAAATAATACTTCACTGTAAATTAAAACAAAGCAACATACATTTAGCAATTATAATCCAAAAATTTTAAAAAACACTACCCGGAAGTTTATAAAATTTACAATATTCTTAGACTTGCGTAATTTTTTGGGACAGCTATGCTCTAACTAAAAATATATATAAACGAATCCAAATTAGTTTTAAAAAACAATTTGTTTTCAAAGACATTTTAATACACCCAAAGTAAAAACTACCTTAACAGAATCAGCACAAATATTTAACATTTGAATTAAATCCTTGTAAAATACCCTGGTATTTAATATTCAACTTATGCTGTAGTTTAAAAATATTACACGTAATTCTATATAAAAAGTTATAATATATAAAATGTAAAAAACACAGTATTTTGAAGGTATATATTGTTAATAAAACACAAGTATTTATCAAATTCCAATGCCAGATATGTCCCAAAGTTTACACAATAATTCTATAAGAACAAGAATGAAAAGAAAAAGGTAATACTATAGACATAAAAGCCAGATAAATGTATAGTGTCACAAGCATTAAAGCATAACTTAAATTTAGACACACTTATTTAGTCAATGCAATAACAAAAATATCTCAAACTTTAAGTACAAAATAATCTAAGAACCATATGACAAGCCTATCAGGGTGTCACAAAATCAAAATTTCCATTTTATTGTATTTAAGTTACAAGGAAATAATTGGTTTTATGTTCAAATTATCTATTCGAAAAAGTTAATTTGGAAAATAAAATCATATGTTAACAATTCAAACCAAATTATCTAATTTATCATTTATTGAAACAAATATACAATTGCTTTATCATTGTATTCCTAAGTCTTCTTCAAATCCTCTAAACCATGAACACTGCAATCTAATTTAACGTATGTATGTTTACTTACAGTTCCGAAAATTTCACATGACTCTATCCTGTAACATTATAAGTGCTTTTACTTCATAGTATAAGGACTTAGATTTAGAAAGTTGGGTGCATAGGGGCGGGTAACAGGTAGTTTTAATAAAATTGTCATAAATGTCAATAGCATTTTTTGCAATAGCTTTATTTCTTATACAACCTATATAATAAATAATACTTTACATATATATAAAAACAAGTAAGGGCTCTGTGGTGTAGTGATAGTATGCTCACTCGAAAAGTTGGAGATCCGGGTTCGAGTTCAATATCTATATTTTGTAATTCAATGTTGACTGAAATTAAATTAGTCTATTACCGTAATACAAATCTAATCAATAATAAAGGTGATTAAATTGTATTTGATCTTCAAATCATATGTTAATCTGGTTATGTATACACATATGTGACAAAAAAGTCCAAGTACTAAATTACTGAATTCTATAATTAAAGGACAGTTGTGTTGTGGTAGCATTCTCGCCTAGCTAGTAAGACATCCGGGTACGAGTCCCGGTGGAGCAGATACTTTTAGTGTATTACAATAATTAGAGGAAGTCAACCCATGACCGAACATAACTTGCATAAATTTTAGTCTATCGAATTTCATCAAATGCAAATATATTTTTAACTACTATTACAATTAACATTGAATCATCAGAAGTATAAAAACCAAGTCAGTGCCAAACTCTTTAAAAAACTTCCAGAAAATAATATTTTTATATTATTTAAGACGTCTGAACTAAATTATAACTTAAGAAAGTTGCTAGGTTTTAAATAAGTTTCTGTTGATTTTACAACACACTACAATAATTGATTATTAGAGACTATTGATTTTCCACTTTTATGAAAATAATTGTGTCTTGAAAATGTACATATTTCAATTTACATTTTATAAATTTTTTGAAAATAATATTCATACAAAGTCTAATCGGTTAACTGTTAATTTAAATTATACGTATAAAGTCAATCAAAAATCTTAAATATGTTATATGTGAACTCTTTTTGAGCAAATTAAAAGTATTTATAGAAAGAAAAGATAATTATTATTATTGTAGAACGTGATTGAGCTATAAATTTAATAGCGAACAATACATAGCACTTTATATTTAATTTTGAGTCTTTAATAGTTATAACACATAAAACATTACTACTTATATCATTAAAACAAAACATATAAAATGTAATAAATACATTCCATGATATTTTCTCTTTACTCTAGAAATATTTAGATTTTATGAAAAAATAGATCCTCAGTCCAGAACCATAATCATTATATTGTTTTTTTAAACCTGCTCTTAAAATATTTGGAGATTTAGTCAAAAAATCCTTTAAACACACTATTAGTAACCAAAAAACTTGTTAATTATATTGATTAGACATTGTATATAATGTTTTCAAAGTAGTTTTAACCTTAATCTTACACACATATTTTTTTTCTATAGGTATAATAAGTGCAAGAGATTAGGGTTAAATTAAAATATTTATTCGAATAATGACAATATTTCCAAAGAAAAGCATAGAGTAAAATCTAAAATTTAATTGCTTCCGTAATTTAAAAATAAAATACACTATTTTAAATAAGTGAAATTATTATTAAATATCTCCGAATTATATCTTTAGAACTCTCAATCAATTTTATTTGTGATATGGTTAGCAGCCAAGTCAATTCTGGAGTTGATAGTCACTTACAAATAATTGTATAAGGACAGAGCATTCTACAAGTTCAGCAGTTTCTGCACCTTGCTCTCATCCAGTCTGTCAGTTTGTAGTAATAGAGTATGTTTGAATTTACCTAATAAATTGTTTCCAAGAATAGGATGAAATTATTAAACATATTTAATCAAATTGTAATTTTTCTGAGGAAGAGAGGGATAAACAGCTCTATCTCAGCCTCAAAAATAAATATGTATTTCATTTCATATTATATAATACCGTAGACGTAGTTCTTCACGTAGTACATAAGAAAACACACGTACCAAGAAACTTCATTTCATTTTATTTCGATGGAAAAAACATTTATTTTAAATCTAAAAATTGCCAGTGGCTGTTAAACTACTCCGTATGCTACACTGACGTCAAAATGGTATAACAATTTAAAATGAAAAGTTGGAGATATAAATAGAGCAGATAGTTTCAAACATTAATGTAAGGTCACAGCAAAATTCTATTTTAAGAAGTTAGTTTGAACCTAATCCTGAGTAAAAAACTCCCATTTACATTTTTGGGTAATCTTGGTTCTGTCCAATGTACAGTCCCTATGAAGATTTTGACTTTACCTGTCTGAAAGATATTAAAATCGGTAGCAAGTAAATACCGTAACTATGCACGGTTTAAATTACAAGAAATGGATCTATCTTATTATAGATAATATGATGTTTTTACATTTTAATAGTTGATGTAAAATACTTGTTTCAAAATTTTCATATTCAAATTGAAGAGATAAAATAATACTCTGGAGGGTTAACAAAACGATACATTAGTATAAATTTGATGCTTTGACTAAAGTAATAGTGTTTTGGCTGTGCTAAACTGAAAACAGGTATTAATATAATTTAATGACGGAGAATCTTATTTCCTCCAGGTAACATCGTCTGTCCTGTTCGCACAAAACTTCAAATGCTTTTCGTATAGAATGCAGCTACTTGCTGAAATTCTTATGTTTATTTTGGTATTGTTAGTTTACAAACGTTTATATAACATTTGTAGCTTGTCTGCATTTTCATAGAAGCTGCGTTTAAGTAAGATATCCCCTGCTTTACCAGATCTAAAGCAATATATAATTGAAAGGTAATATAAGTTTTTAATTCTATTCTTTGTATGGTGTGTATCTGTTTATATACAATTATCCTGACTGTGCTTACTTTTACTCAAGTGTCTCCCACAATATACGAGTATACTGCCGAGAAAAGAGTACCTTTCATACTTACAATCCTTATCGTCAATATAGAAAATATAGCCAAAATAGTTTACCAATTTTATTGATTTTAACCTTAAGACGTAGGAATTAACAAAACTGATGCATAGAGGGCACAAGAAGCGCCGATGTTGTTACTATATTAGAATTACATTTGCTATCCGTCTATATCAATTTAAAAATCTTTCATCGTACTCACCAGACAGAGTCGGATAATTTAACGGGGGCGGTTCCGCTTGTCTGACTGTAAACTAGAGATTGTTCTTTCTTATAACTTATCCTCTTGCTTTTTAAGTGGTCTACCCATCCATATCTATTATTCTTTTCATTATACAGCCCTAGGGCGCTGGACACTTGCA